>NC_065570.1:68539507-68845210 GCF_937616625.2 Mercurialis annua
AGAACCGACCCGATGCCCGACGGGTCGGTTTTTCCTTGAAAAACGATCGATTTTCGCCCTTCGGCAAATAAATTTTTAGCGGAATATTTATAGTTTAATTTTTAAGGAAGAAGGTGTTTTTGGACTATTAATAATATTAACATTTATATATAATATAGGTTAAAAATGAAGGTTTAATTTGAACTTTTTTTCAAATAAAAAGAGGCCAATTTAACTCATTAGGGTAGAGTTGAAAACGAAAAATCCGAAATAGGGTATAATTGAAATTTTTCCTACGTCAGGGTATAAACGAAAAAAAAAATCAAGGTGTGGGTTTTTAAAGTAATTAGGCCAAAAGTAAATGTTGGAGAAAAAACAGTATTTTATATAAAAAGCCCAAAAAAATAGAGAAAAGGGATTGAGGAAATTAGACTCAGCACTTGATTATCAAAAATAATTCCAAAAATACTTGAGCATCTTTTTTTTTTCTGTCAACACTTGATCCCACCTTTTTATTTCATCTAGCACTTGATTCCACCTTTTTATTTCATCCAGCACTTGATTTCACCTTTTTATTTCATCCAACACTTAACCCAACCTTTTTATTTTGTCCAACATTTAACTTCATTTTTTTATTCATCCAACATTTAACTCCATTTTTTTAAGACTTAGAATTTAGATTTTAGAATTTTAAGGGTTTAGGGTTTATGATTTTAGGGTTAGGGTTTAGCATGATTTAGGGTTTAGGGTTTAAGATTTAGGATATAGGGTTTAGCATGATTTAGGGTTTAGGGTTTAGCATAATTTAGGGTTTAGGGTTTACGATTTAGAATTTAGGGTTTAGGGTTTAGCATGTTTTAGGGTTTAAAGTTTGGAATTTAGGGTTTAGGGTTTAGCATGATTTAGGGTTTAGGGTTTAGTATGATTTAGGGTTTAGAAATATAAGATTTTAAGTGTTAGGTTTAATGTTTTTATTAAATCAAGTGCTAGGTGCAATTTATTTTCTTTTGTAAGTATTGTCCGCAAATAAAAACGAACATAAGTATTTTTGAGATTATTTTAACAAAATCAAGTATTTTTCAACTTTTCCCAAAGGGATTCTACTAAAGCCCAACAAGGAAACAGCTCTAAAACTCTTAATCCAACAATTGCTAGGGACTTTGACAAAAAAATAAAAAAAAATAAAAATTGCTAGGGTTCATATAAATTGTGTGACTATCAATTGCCAAAGGCTGCGCGCCTCTTTTGCAAATCTGCATCAATCTTTTCTTCATCGCAGTGGTACTCTCAAAAGCACGAGAATGGAAGAAGAATTTGAAATAGCAGGGCCAATATTTAGAGATATAAGACGCTATTATTGTGAATACTGTGGAATTTGCCGATCGAAAAAGTCTCTTATCACTTCTCATATCCAATCACACCATAAGGTACTCTTCTTTTCTTCAACTTGTTCATTATACTGAGGTATTTTTAGCTCATTTTTCTGTACACCCTGCGGTTTCTAATTATGTAGATTGGACAAAATTATCAATAGGGTTTAGGTCAGCTTCATTTAGTTGGGTGGTCAGTGGTGATTTTAACCGAGTTAAATCAATTTGTTGAGTATTAGGAGAAATAAGGAGTTTTAGAGACTATATTTTCAAGTCTAATTTAGTGGGTTATGGAACCTTATAGTTGGATTAATAAAAGAGAAGGGTTTGATAACATTCAAATGCGACTGGACATTCGAGAGTTGGTCACGATCTTCAGCTAATAGTTGTGTTCAAGTTCTGCTTTTTGTAAGATCTGATCTTTTGTGCTCCCAATTTACTGATGTCAAAAGAATAGGCCAAATGCGACTGGACATTCGAGAGTTGGTCACGATCTTCAGCTAATAGTTGTGTTCAAGTTCTGCTTTTTGTAAGATCTGATCTTTTGTGCTCCCAATTTACTGATGTCAAAAGAATAGGCTTGTAAAAGTTACTGGATTCTAAGCTTTGGATGTTATTTTAATGTTCTCTTTTAACACGTTGATATTGTTTCTACTATGAGTTGAATGCGGCTTTGACTTTTGAGATGGCTATATGATAAACTAAAGTTTATCAAGGTGTTATCGACCAGACTAAAATGATAATCTAAAATCAATGAATAATTTTATTCTTATTATTTTGTTCTTTTTCCTATTGTTTAGGAAGAGCTGAACAAGGAAACAAGTGATGAGGGTAAAGAGGCCAAGTCAGAAACCTCTAATGTTTGTGAAGAATGTGGCGCTAGTTTCAAAAAGCCCGCATATTTGAAACAACATATGCAAAGTCATTCACTTGAGGTATTTTTTTTTTTGTGTTTGCTGTTGAAAATCTTGCACGTATCTTGATGTTTATGGATTCTTTTTGTAGTAAAGTCCATTCTTACCTTTGTATGCATGTTTCATATATTCCGATTGAATATTTGCTTTTAAAGTTTATAGAAATTTATGTCTACAAGCTGCTGTTTGACTCGGTCATTGAATTCAATTTTTTATTTTTTGGCATTTGCTACATAGATTTGAGGTGTGAGATTTTTTCCTTAATACTTTTCTGAGAATCCCATACTTTGTTTTTCATACATTAATTTTATTGTGGATTACTTTATTTTCAAGCTATTGAAAATTGATAGATTTGCAGGAATACTATTCAGTAACGAGAAAACATCTGGTGTGATAGTGTGAAGCATTGGATCCCACACAAAGAACTCCAAAATGCGAGAGGCCGGAAATTTGGGCTTGAATGGACTAGTATCAGGTTGGGAGACCTCCTGAGAAGCTCCATCAAGCAGGCCTCAGTCACGCGAGGTTTGAGGGCATCTTCTAGCATTTAATAAATTATGATTTTTGTGCCTGTGATTGTTGTATCTAAAGTTGATGCATGATTTGTGATTTTGTAGAGGCCATTTGTGTGTTCAGTCGATGACTGCCATGCCAGCTACAGAAGGAGAGATCATTTAACGCGCCACCTTCTTACTCATACTGGAAAACTCTTCAAGTGTCCCAGAGAGAATTGCAAGCGTGAGTTTGTTTTTCAAAGCAATGTGAAAAGGCATGTTGAAGAATTTCATAAAGAGAGTTCTTCAACTGATGTTGGCAAGGAGCAATATGTTTGCCAAGAAAATGGGTGTGGAAAGGTGTTTAGATATTTGTCAAAGCTGCAAAGACATGAGGATTCTCATGGTAAGTTGCTTTGCTTCTAATACTGTTTTTTTTTCCACTCATCCTCAAAAAGGTTCACTTCCATTTCTTTTTGTACAAGGAGTATTATTAAAAACAGACACAAATAATCTTTGCATCAGATTTTGTTTGAATATGTATTTTCTTCATTTGAAGTTTTCTTACGACACATAATAAGTATGATTGATCTGGAATGTTAGCAATTTATTGATTTTGCATTGTTGTCTCTATATGTAGTTAAATTAGATGCAGCCGAAGCTATCTGTCTAGAACCAGGCTGTATGAAACATTTTTCCAATAGTCAATGCCTTAGAACCCATATCCAGTCGTGCCACAGATATATGACTTGCGAGATTTGCGGGACAAAGCAATTGAAAAAGAACATCAAGAGGCATCTATGTACGCATGAAGCAGGAAGCAAATCAACAGAGCCAATTAAATGTCATTTTGAGAATTGTTGTCACACATTTTCTAACGTGAGATACTTTTGTTTGTATCATATGAGTGTTTTCTTGTTAATTCTTACAAATGTATCTAGTACCTACCTTTATCTCACAATCTCTTTATATGTGCAGAAAACAAATCTTAATCAACATATTAAAGCTGTGCACCTTGATGTTCGGCCATTTGTCTGCGGGTTTCCAGGCTGTGATGTGAGATTTTCATTCAAACATGTTAGAGATAACCACGAAAAATCATCCTGCCATGTTTATACTCCTGTGAGTATTTATCCCAGACCTGCGGTTGTCTTGTTTATCATAAAAGCTTCTATGTAAATGAATGAATGCCGGATCTTAACTAATCGCCTGGTTTTAGGGTGATTTTGAAGAGTCGGATGAGCGATTCAGGTCAAGGCCTCGAGGTGGAAGGAAGAGGAAATGTCCAACAGTAGAAATGCTGATACGCAAGAGGGTTAAAGCACCAGCAGATCTAGACGAATGTCGGGCTTGGTTTGAGCAAATGGAGAGTGAGGGTCAGTCACGAGTCTAACCTTCATGGACAGACGTGCAAATCACTTGTTACTGCAGTTTTGCTTTATGGAAATTAAATGTAATTGTGTATGAGATGTATAGTTCCTCGATAGTATATTGTAGGTGTTGCTCAATTAGAAAGCTAAGGATCTCTAAATAGATTAATGTTATCTGCGAGATGTGATAGTTTTGTATTGGTACTGATATTTTGAACGTTGTGATTTACGGCTCTGATTATAGTAATTTTAAGAATTTAACCAATTGCAGACATAAACTAGTGATGAATTTAAATATGACAAAATCAAGAATTTATATTATATGCAAATTTATAAATCAAGTACATAGGGCAAAAGAAAACATAATTGCAAAAGATATCTCCACATTGAATTGTTTATGCACAAAGGACTTGTAAAGGAAAGAGGGTAGGGGAAATTAATCAAACAGATGGCGTGCATAATAATATCATCCGCCTCTTGCTGTTGTGCTGCATCAACTGGGTCTCTGGTCACTGCTAACTCAGTCTCAACTCGGTCCTGCAAACCCAATTCAGTCTCATGGGTATCCTCATTTCCTACTCTCAACATCTCCGTTAGGAACAAAAACTACACTTCTCTTTCTCCCACTCAGAACAAGGTATTCTTCCTTCTCTTAAAATCATAAAATGCATCTTCATTTTTTTTTTAAAAAAAAAAACAAAAAAAAGGTGTTTAAATTATTTGATTAAGTTAGGGCTACTAAATCTTTCATGAGTGATAAATAACACTGAATCTGAGTTGGTATCATCTGTAGTTATGCAACAGAATGGGTGGTGAAGAATTTTCCTTTTTTGTTTAGTGTAGATAAAATGGAAAAATTTCTTGAGACTTGACAGAGTCCTATCCTATGCCTGAATTCTTGTATTTTGAGAAAACAGTAAAAACAGTTTAAAGGATTGGGTGAAATGTCCAATCTATGATACATGAAGGTGATGTGGGTAGTTCAAGTTCTATGAGTATGGTAATTTCTGTTGATTCCTTATTTCTTTTACTTGCTGCAAAAATAGGTGGGAGACCTTCATTAAACTAAAATTCTTATCAGTAGCGGCAAGGAGACCATCTTACTACCAGAAACTAGAAACATTCTCATTCTAATGGTTGTTTTATATTGTAATTCAGGACATGTTGTTTATTTCTTAGTATTTTCCAGTTTGAAAATTATATGCACATATTCCTTCAAGGGCAATACATTTAAAATGTCCGTCATCTTTGATCTTTTGAAGCATCTGATGTTCGGAATTGGCTGGATGTTGTTGCAATGGTAAACTATGGGGTAGTTCTTAGATTTTAGCTAACTTCAAAATGTTTCTTTTCTTCTATATATTCAAAATGAGCTAGAAATTAAGATACGGACAATGGTTACACAGTAGCACTATGCTGTATTGCGAACTTGTTGATTGGATTAATGATAAAATAAAACCCCTTGGTCGTGAATAATGATTCGATTTAAGGAAAGAAAATTCTTAGTCCAGTTCTCCACCTTTACGATAGAAAAAAGGATTGATCAAATTCTATTGAGTCCAACTCATAGTGATCATTTGTCAAAGAATTCATGCTTATCTAGTGATTGAAGAGCCGGGAGCAATTTATTTATGATAAGTATCTAATGAATTATTAACTTCTTTATTCAGTTGAATGAAGTGCACGAAGTGCTTTGTGGAAGAAATTTAAGAAATGGCTCACAGTACACTAAGTGCACCGTGACTGTTGCACGGTTACGAGGATGGTGGGCGCGTCTGTACGCAGTCTACCCCTTGCATTTTTGTAAAGAGGCTCTTTTCACATCCCAAACCTATAAGCTACAGATTGGGAACTTTCATAAATGAAATAATCGTCTCTAATCAGAAAATCATAATAATACTGTAATAAATAATTTGATTGTCCATAAGTGTGGTTTTCTCTTGATAATCATTATTGTTGATCGTTCTTTATTGAGAATTTTGGCTTCCACCGAATCATGTGAGTATTGGTGGAGAATGACATTCTAAATGTGAATCTAATAACTGTTTACAAGAGAATGAGATTTAATGTTAGTTTCACATGTGTAGAATTCTTTCATTCAAGCTGCTTGGACCAGGAGATCTCGAGGCGAACTTGCAAAGAGACCAAACCGGAAATCATGGAAACAGAGGACGGACATGTACATGAGGCCATTCTTACTGAACGTTTTCTTTTCCAAGAAATTCATCCATGCCAAAGTTATGCACAGAGGAACGAGCAAAGTGATATCAGTTGCTACTACAAATGCCAAGGATCTTAGAAACACTTTACCATCACTTATAGATCACAATGCTTGTAGAATCATCGGGAAGCTTATCGCTGAGAGATCGAAAGAAGCTGATGTATATGCAATTGCTTATGAACCTCGAAAGAATGAGCGAATTGACGGTAAGCTTGGTATTGTTATCGACACTATTAAGGAGAACGGGATACTATTTGTTAAAGCTTAATCCTTACTTCCTGTTGTAGCATCACTTGTTGTAAATGACATGTCAAGAACTAGTTATTATCATTCCCTTTCCACCGGTAGTTTATATTTTCACAGTTTTATTAGTTTTTTTAATAAATGCTCTGCTTTAGAGTTTTGTTTGCTTTTTGGTATGTTTTTGTTGTTTATGTTGATGGTTGGTTTCCAAGTGTGTTTTCTTGTTTGGTCTTGATGATTTGGGCTTCATTGATAATGATTTTTTGTGATTTCAGCTGTTGATCTGTTTTATCTGTTCAAATCTTTCTCGTGATGTTTTGGACTTGCATATTGCATAGTTTTGTTGTTTCAAGATTTTTGGGATGGTTCAGACTTGCATGTTGCGGATTTTAGATGAATTAAGAGTTTATGTAGCTTCAATACAATTATATAATTTTATCTTTGTAGGTCCGCAAGGCGATCTGTAATTAAAGTGCTGGTGTTATAGCATGTGCCTTTTGTTCTATATTAGTTAGCTCATTATAATTTTTTGGAAGCTTATGATTGTAACTGCTAATTTCAAATAAAAAAAGAGTGTAATATATTTTTCTTTGCTTTTACCATGTGTCTTTAGAATGTGATACACATTGACCTTCTAAATTAGACTCTAAAATTTGAAACTCAACATTCAGTTCAATCCAGTTATATTCTAAGAATGAGTATGGTAAAATAGTAGAGAATTAAGGTCAATTCTACTCAACTTACTTATCTATATAAAATTTAGTTTAAAAGTAAGGATATCATTATAAATATACTTAAAAAGAATAAATTTTTTTGATTAAACTTGTAAAATTATCAAGTCAGATTTTTTAAATTTAAATTTAATCTAACTTGTAAATTCAAGTAATTTGAATTTAATTTGACTCAATTAACAATAAATTAATTTCATATATGTTCGAATCAATCTTTTTGAGTACGCGGTACATGAAGTACTGTAAACAAATTTCAACTATAAAGCATCACTTTTAAATCTTTCACATTTAGACTTATTTTCACTCGAGTCAAATAG
The DNA here is from genome assembly GCF_937616625.2 of Mercurialis annua. Lineage (NCBI taxonomy): Eukaryota > Viridiplantae > Streptophyta > Magnoliopsida > Malpighiales > Euphorbiaceae > Mercurialis > Mercurialis annua. The sequence goes on from NC_065570.1 coordinate 68,547,147, forward strand.
GTATTTATGCAAGAGGACACAACTCTAGCTCCAAATATTAGATACCTATATATATGAATATTGTTTGAACCCGCAGCTTCGTTTAAATTAGAAAAATACCTTACCGACTCTTCTGCGCCCGGCATATTTTTGGAATCGGTTTTGATTACTAGTCTGACTCCACTCCATTATACCGTAGGTACTGCAACTTGTGTGTTGTCTTGAGAATAAGAAAAAGAAAAGGAGATGATTCTTAGTTGAAACTATGAAAAAGCCAAGAACAAAGGAGTGGTTGTTACTGACAACAATCCACTTTCAAAGATTTGTCAAAGCTTCAATAAGTTGTGTTTATTCACACAATTTTAAGTTTTGTTTCAAATAATTATACAACCGACACTCGCATTTATCACTACAATTATAGATTTTGCATAATTTATTAATTGCTCTTCTAAATGATATGCAATTTCTAAATTGAAGATCAAGAGATATAATCCAGTGAAAATTTTGAGTTTCTGTTAATTAAATCTTAATTAAAATTTAATTGTATGAATCTTTTACTCAACACACTGTACGTTGATGCAATATCTTTTTATTTTCATGGAAATCATGATTTTCACTCATTAACACAAAATACAAAAGGATGCATGGTGTAAGAAAAATGGCAAGTTCGTGTTCGAATGTTCACAGAGAAGAGAATTGTTGCGCGGATTGAATGGTTAACTATAGTTTTTATCATAATCTAGGTCTACTAGTTTATGATAGATTGATGCTAAGTATTTCTAATACTCTGATGGAGGATATCGCGGGGTTTTATTGCCCCGCAGGTATAGATTCGTTAGTTATTTATGACTTCTAAAATTGCAAACTGAACAGTATTATTTGTGTTTGATATTTTTTATCTATATTTTAATTTTTTTAGATGGTAGTGTTGCATATAATAAAATGATAGTTGGAATGAAATTAATAAAAATTATTGAATTAGTTAATTAAAAATAATTTTTTATAAGTTCATCTACTAAAAACTTTTATTATAACTTTTTAAAAATAATACATTATTTTAGATAAACATATATTTCATCCATTTTTATTTTTTAAAATTATGATAAGTTACACTTAAATAATTTTAGATAATTGTTACAATAGTAAATTAAAATTTAGACTATATTGTTATTAATATATGAGTTAATTTTCATTTATGATAAAATGTTAATAAGAATTATAGTTTTAGGAATATTATTTGGGAAAATAAAAAAAATAAAATTATTCTAAATAATTAAAATATAACTTCCAATAAAATAAAGGAACTAAAGTTTTAACTTTGTAGATATATTAAAGGCCTAATAACTCAAAAAAAACCCTCACTTTTAATTTTTTATTCAATTCCACCCCGACGTTGAAAATTTGTCAATTTTACCCACTTTTGAATTTTCCGTTTTCAATTGTACCCCAATTTTTTAATTTTTGTTAATTTTTTAACTTAAATGATGAAATCATTCAATTAACTAAGTTTAAACATGAAATTAAATTCTTTTTTATTCAAAAAAGTACAAATAAGTCCTTTATTTTTAAAAACTAACTAAAACTCATAATCATATTAACACTAACTTAAATTTTTAATTAATTTAAATAAATTTAAATAAATTTTAAAAACGTACAATTAATATATGCTAGACATGGAGAATGTTTTAAACAAATTTCCAAATAAAAAGACGTTAATTTAATTTTTCAGGGTACAATTGAAACACAAAAATGCAAAATAGGGTAAAATTGACAAATTTTCAACGTCAGGGTATGATTGAAAAGGGGCTAAAAGGTCGGGTTTTTTTTAAGACATTAGACCTATATTAAATATATTAAAAGAGACCAATTAACTAGTGCCATGTCAATGGTTGTAGGAGTTTCTTACAACCACGGTTGTAGAAAAATTTTATTCAAAAAGAAAAAAAGCCTTCCTTTCCACAAAAATAACAATTTAAACACCACTTGTTATATGTAACAAATAATAAGTATATTTCTCGAAATTTTGTAATAATAGTCTTGAAATCATTTTTCGGCACCTGAATACATGGCACACCATATGAAAGTAGAAGCGAGACTTGAGTTTAATGAGATCAAAATGATGTCGTTTACAATGAAGTGCTGGAAAATAATCACGGAATAAAATTATTAAACTTAAAAGATAAATCATTATTTGTCATATTCTAAAGATACTTAAATCACTTCAAATGATATTTTTTTCGCTATAAATATATCTTAATTTAAAAATGGCAAAAGGTACAAAAAAACCCCTCAGGTTTCACCAAAAGATCAAGACAGCCCCTAAACTCTTTTTGGGGTCAAGACAGCCCCTTAAGTTTATTTTAGGGACAAAAAACCCCCTCCGTCCCTATCCTTCCGTTTATTCGCTGACGTGTCCGTTAAACTAACTGCCTCTGTCATCTCACGTTAATGAATTGCTGACATGGCACAGTGATGAATGCTCTGTCAGCAAATTTATTACCGTTTGGTAATAAATTCAAGAAATCAAAATCCCTAACCTCTAATATTTCTCAACCACCATTGTTAAAGTTTCAAGTTTTTACCCTAAAGTGACAATAAACAATCAATAGAAGGTCAGTTGGAGGAATATTCTTGCTGTGACATTATTCCTGGTGTGACCCTACATGAGCGTGTAAAAGGTAAGGTTTTTTGTTCGTTTTCTTTGTTTAATGCTTAAAGATCTGGGTTTGTGGGGTAGTGGTAATAAATTAATCAGAAAATGCCAAGAGATGTACGGCTGTTCATTAAAAAATTGTAGAAAATTCATGTTGGGCTTTTTAGGGTTTATGTGAACTGTAATTGATTTGGGGCTTTTATGGAATGAGAACTGTAATTGATTTGGGGCTTTTTAGGGTTTTGTGTAACATTGATTCAGGGCTTTTAGGGCTTGTGTAAAGTTGATTTGGGGATACTTAGACTGATTGTGTGTTTTAGGACTGTTAGGGTTTATACATGACTGATTTGGGGCTTTTATGTTTAATTGATTTAGGGCTCTATTGCATTCTTGATCTTTTGGGCTGATTTGAAAATGTATATGCTTTGTTGTTTCAGAATGGTGAAAATTATAGATGTTTGCTTCCATTTTGGTGGGAGATGGAGTAACAATCCAGACTTTTGCTATGTGGATGATGAGACTGAGTTCATACCCAATTTTGATGCAGACTTCCTAGCTCTCACTCATATTAGAGCTAAGTACACTGAGGACCTTGGTTTCCCTAATGTTCAAAAAATTTTCTTTTGCCTTAATGAGAAGCCCCTATCAACCCATATGTTTCTGGCCCAGTCAGATGATGACATCCTTAAAATTGTGAACAAGAAAAAGGATCGTATTAGGCTGGATATTTATGCTGATCACGATATTGATAATCCACTTATAATTGAAGATATTCCAAGACTGAATTGGCATGATTCTGATGGAGATGATGTGAGTGTTGATGGTGAGTGTCAGGTACATGTGGGTGAAAATGGTGATGGTGAGGGTGACAGGGGGCCAAGTGCAGTTGATGTTGAGGAAGCTACTAAGGGTGAGGCAGTTATTATAAGTGAGACAGAGGGTGACAATGGGACTGAGATTGAGAGTGTGCCTGATGTTGAGAGTGAGCCAGAGGATTCTATGCCTGAGGTTGAGAGTGTGCCTGATGTTGAAGCTGATGGTGATGAGTTTGAGGCTGGAAATGAGTATGATGCAGGAAATGAGTCTGAGGCTGGAAATGAGTATGATGCAGGAAACGAGTCTGAGTCTAATGCTGAGATTGAGTCTGATGAGTCTGAGACTGATGCTGAGGTTGAGGATGAGTCAGAAAGTGATAGTGATGAATCTAATGCTGAGGTGGCAGAACAAGGGTCAGAAAGTGAGAGTGATGAGTCAGCTAATGATGAAGGTCATAGGTCAGATGGAAATGGCTCAACTTATTATTCAAGTGATGATCTAGGGTCATATGAGATAGCAGGCAGTGGTAGTGAAGAGGACGATGCAAAAAGAAGGAAAAGTGGAAAAAGGAAGTATAGCCATAAAACAGTCAGTGATCTTGCTTTAGGAATGACTTTTTCTGATGCCAAAGAGGTTAGGAAAGCAATATCAAACTACTCAGTGACACATGGGAAGCCAGTGAAGTTCATAAAAAATGAACCAGATAGAGTCAGGGTTAAATGTGTAGAACAAAACTGTCCATTTCTTTTGTTAGCTAGCAGACCAAACAAGGATGAAAGGATGGAGATCAAGACACTAATACTGGATCACAAATGTGGTAGGAAGTTTCAGAACAGAAGTGCAAGCTGCAGATTTGTTGCTGAACATTTTGCAAGAATTCTCAAAATGAATCCTTCGATGAAGGCAAAAGATATAAAGAAACAGTTGAAGGAGGAATATAGGGTGAATGTGTCACAAGGCATATGCAAGAGAGCTAAGAGGAAGGTATTGACAGATATCAATTCCAATTACATAACTGAGTTTGCAAGGCTTGATGCTTATGCAGGAGAGCTTAGAAGAACAAATCCTGGGAGCAAAGTGGAGGTTGAACTTTGTCCAATTAGGCTGAGAGATGGCAAAAGGGTTTTTAGGAGGCTGTTCATATGTTTTGAAGCTTGTAAAAGAGGCTGGTTGAATGGATGCAGACCCATCATTGGCATGGATGGTTGTTTTCTTAAAGGGGTGACCAAGGGAATATTGTTATGTGCTGTTGGTAAGGATGGGAACAACCATATGTTCCCAATTGCTTGGGCCATTGTGGATGTGGAGGACAAAGACAACTGGAGATGGTTTTTACACTGCCTAGTTGAAGCTCTGGATTTGAAGAATGGTGTGGGATTGACAATCATCTCTGATATGCAGAAGGTAAGTCAAAGAGTTTAACTGTGTTTTGTGTAAACTGTTTATCATCTTTGTTTCTGATTGTGGACTGTGTAGGGGTTTTTGTGTTTAGTAATAAACTTCAGGGGTTTTTTTAAACCTAGTAATAAACTTCAGGGGTTTTTTTAAACCTAGTAATAAACTTCAGGGGTTTTTTTAAACCTAGTAGTAAGCATTCCATCAAACTGTACATTAACTTTGCTTGCTGTTTTCATGTAGGGTTTGGTGACTGCTGCCAAAGAGGCAGTCCCAGAAGCTGAACACAGATGGTGTGCAAGGCATGTCTATGCAAATTGGAGTAAGGACTGGCGAGGAGGTGAATTGAAGCAAAAATTTTGGGCTTGTGCTTGGAGCACATATGAAGAGGAGTTCATAGATAATTTGAATAAAATGGCTGCTGACCATGGTGATAGGGCTGCTGGGGATTTGATGAAATACACTCCCACTGCTTGGTCCAAGGCTTACATCAGTGCAAGGTGCAAATGTGATATGGTAGACAACAATGTCGCAGAGACATTCAATTCCTGGGTGAATGAATTCAGGGACAGACCACCAATTACACTGCTTGAAGAGATTAGGAAGAAGGTCATGACTAGGATAGCTCACTACAAGAATTTCACAAGCACATGGCAAGCTGACTTCTCACCAGATTGCTTGGGGTCATATGAGTGCAACTTCTTACTGAGTGCTGAATGTGAGATACTGTTTAATGGAGATGATGGCTATGAGGTCAGCCATGGTGATGACCAACACAGTGTTTCATTTTCTAGAAGGTCTTGCACTTGTAGATTATGGGATATTAGTGGGATACCATGTGCTCATGCAATTGCAGCCATATACCATGCTGGTGGAAACCCTTTGGAATACATTTGCAATTGTTTCAACAAGACTATGTTTCAGAATGCATACCAATTTTCCTTACAGCCTGTTAGAGGGGTTAAGTTCTGGAATTGTGCCTCCTATCAGCCTATTGAGCCTCCACCTTTCAAGCAACAACCTGGTAGGCCTAAAAAGAATAGGGTTAGAGACAAACATGAAACAAAGAAGACTACTGCCTCTCATAAGTTGCAAAGACAAGGTGGGAATGTGAAGTGTGGTATATGTAAAGGGTTAGGACACAACAAAAAAACTTGCAACAGAAGAAATCATCAAGGAGGTCCTTCTAGCATAGAGACTGAAGGGGGTCATTCTAACATGGCTACAAGTCATGGAGGACCACCACCAGCTGTCCATACTACAAGTCATGGAGTGCCACCACCAGCTGTCCATACTACAAGTCATGGAGTGCCACCACCAGCTGTCCATACTACAAGTCATGGAGGACCACCACTAGCTGTCCATACTACCGGTCATGGAGGACCACCACCAACTGCTCAAGCCAGTGTTGGAGGACCACTAACTCAAGAATCACAGGTATTATGATTTTTATTTTGTCAATATCTTTATTTCATGATTATTAATGAGGACATCTATATTGTCACAGTGTTTCTCAAGGTATTACACAGGAAATGCCAGACAGAAATTGAAAGTTCGCAAAGCACAGGCTAGAAATTTTGCAAAGACATTAGACAAACAGAAGGAGCAGCAAAATAGTGGTGTTGGTGTGACCTACGATCCACCATCTGGAAGGACTTCATTCCTTGTGAGTGGTTTATTTATAGTTGGTTAATTCTGGTTAGTTTGTATGTACCATTTGTATAAACTGTCTGTCATCTATGCTTGTGTCTATGTACTGTGTAGGGGTTTTTTTAAACCATGCTTCAAATCTTAGGGGTTTTTTTAAACCTAATACCAAACATTAAGGGTTTTTATAAACCAACTATCTTTTGCAACTGCAGGGGTCAGTTACTGCAGCTCAAGTGGTAGATCCTGGAAATGCTCCAGCTGCCCAACAACACACAGATGCATGGTCATTCAGATATTCATTGAGACAAAGGTCACCACTATTAGCTCCTTCACAAAGGGCAACTACAGAAGAAAGGAGGAAGATCAACTTCAGACCAGATGGTCAAGCCCCTGTTAATTTGCCATTCACACCTTCATCTGGTATGACATACGGAGGAAATCCAGCAATAACATTGACAGAATTACAGCGACAAGCACGTAAGAGGAAGACCCCTATAGACAGTGGACAAAGCAGTCAACAGCTGCCACAATCTCAACCTATTTTGACAAGAAGGAGGAATGTTGAAGAAGCAACTGAAAAAACTGCATAAGGGCTACAACAAATGTTGTTTTGATTATGATTTGCTTAGACTTTTTTTTGTTAAGGGCTGGTGAGCTCATTTAGACACACTTATGTGCTTTTGTTAAGGGTTGGAATGCTCATTTAGACACACCTGTAGCTATTTTTCAATGGTTTTTTTGCACAGAGCTTATGTGCTCATTAGCTACAGTTATTTTGTAGAGGGCATATGTGCTCAGTGAGATACACTATATGTTAACCTTAGTAAATGAAAATGGATGTTTTTGCAAACTATTATGCTTGGATTTTAATGTTCTCTCTTTATGTCAGTCACTTTACGTTCACTCAATTGCATTTTTATTTCATCAAACCAATTTTATTTCATCAAACTAGAGCAATTACAATGACAAATCCAATTACAATCCATGATAGTACTAAACCAAACTTGTACATCTCTTTCTTCCTATTACACACTTTGAGTTTTTCTTCTACCATCTCCTTCTCATCCATTGCTCTCCTTACATCATCAATTGTCCCTATCACATCTGATCCACGTTCCATATCTATGCGCAACCGTCTGTTATCCCTTCTCAGCATAAGTCTTTCATTATGCAATTCATTCAGTAACACCATCAATCTTTCCCCTATTTCTGGATCAATCCACCTAAAGAAACCACAACCTCCTCCAACCTGCATTTGTTCCAATAATTCACATAAAGAATGAAGACATTAGCAGATAGTAAGGGCACCATTTTAACCACAATCAAAAAATACCTTTACTGCATAAAATCAGTCATACAATTCCAACAAAACAATGGACTTACATGATAATTAGGGCATCCATAGAATCTTCTTCCTGGATTAGTTTCTTTCCATGAGGTGTATATTTTTGCAATATTGCAGCAATTGCAAACAGGAGCACGAAGTCTTCTGTCGCGATTGAATGTGACATCTTCTCGACTGCTATAAACCGATGCTGTAGAATGAGAGGCTTCCATTCAAGATTTCGTAATTAGGGAATTCACTAGTTGAGTAGAAGAACTTGAAAGGGAGTGGAGAAATAGGAATTTTGGGAAATTAGGGATTTTGAGAGGTTAGGGATTTTGATTTCTTGAATTTATTACCAAACGGTAATAAATTTGCTGACAGAGCATTCATCACTGTGCCATGTCAGCAATTCATTAACGTGAGATGACAGAGGCAGTTAGTTTAACGGACACGTCAGCGAATAAACGGAAGGATAGGGACGGAGGGGGTTTTTTGTCCCTAAAATAAACTTAAGGGGCTGTCTTGACCCCAAAAAGAGTTTAGGGGCTGTCTTGATCTTTTGGTGAAACCTGAGGGGTTTTTTTGTACCTTTTGCCTTTAAAAATTTCAAGCCTACTTTTGTTTTTCCGGTACCTGACAGATGATGTTGCAATCTGGGCATACTGCATATGCCATGTGTCTGTTACTTTTTGGTGTCTAAAACTAAAAAAAATTGAGAGTTAGTTCAAATTTGATAAAACTAAAAGTTCGTATTAAATATAAAAAACACATTAAATTTTGTGATTTTTTAAGCGATTAAGTCTTTATTTAATATTATTACAATATAGTAAATTTATATATTTTATAAATACTGTTAAAAATAGACAAACTTCTTTTTATCATTGTTAAAATACAAAAAAAAAAAAATGTTTTCATATATACGAAGTAACATCATATAATTATTTGATTAGTTTTAAATATTTTCTATTTATTTCTACTCTCTTATTTCTAATTTCTACTGTGATCAACAAATTATAAAAATATATCAGCATTTCAAATGAATATTTATTTTTAAAATTTTATGTCATCATATATAAATTCATTTTACAATCTTCTAAATATTCATGCTAGACATATTATGGTTGAAAATTAAATAATTGTATTTTTAAAAGGTTAAATGTGTAAAAAATAAAAGTTTAAATGTGCAATAGAAACAAATAGTTTATGAGTTAAATATAAAAAAATAGTATAGTTTAAGAGTCGAATTATACACTTATGTTATCCTTCACGCATAGAGGTGGCCACAGTTCATAACTCAGCGGTTCCGGTTCGGAACCTCCAGGTCGCGGTTTAAGAACAATTAGAACCGGCCCGGAACCGTCTAAGTGACGATTCCATAACGGTTCGGAACCGGCCGGTTCCAGTTTCGGTTTTGGACGGTTTAAAAAAAATTAAAGTAAAATTAAAATGTAATTACTAAAAATATATAATTTAAAATAAAATAACACTCGGAGATAATATTGTAAGAAAATAATAAAATAGATCAAATTTTTAATATTATATATAAATATTAAAATTAAATAGCACTTTATCGACGGGTTCGATCCTTGAACCGCCGGTTTACGGTTCAAAATATTTGAAACCGGCATGGAACCAGTCGTTCTATGATTTTGGGCCGGGTTTGACCGGGCCGGTTCATGGGCTAACCCGGCCCATGGCCAGCTCTACTTTACGCACTTCGAAGCTTTTTAATACACGTGTTCCGCCACACTGGACGAAAAGGAGTTAGATCGGAAGTGGAAGGGTTAAATGGAACAACATCAAAAATTAAGAGGTATAATAGGAAACTAAAAAATTAAAAATCTAGCCGAACAAAAACGTATAATTTAAGAGTTAAATTATGTATTAAGGCTTCAGAAATTACGGAGCTATTAGTCTGCAAATAGAGGTGGAGTTTTTTTTTTAAAAAATAAATTAGAGATGGAGTTTAATATACTTATTCAATATAACTGTACAAATAATCATTTTAAAATAGAGTTGTGTAGTTTATCGATATGTGAAATATTTTTAACAATTCCAATATCTTCCATAAGAAGATAATGGAGATAGAACTAAAAGAATAAAAATAGTTTTATAAGAATGAGACTAGCAAAAAAGGAAAAGTACAAGGACCTAAATATAGAGTTTGCGTTTTCCTTAAAACAAAGTATGAAAGAGAGGTTAGAGGACAATAATGATGTCAGTAATTGGAAGCTTAATGGACGGTGACGGTCTTTTTTGTTTAACCTTGAAATTCACGCCCTCTCTCTGTAGCGGGTCCCACGTAGTATGGCGGGAAATACGTGACGTGCGGGAAAAATACACACACCCAATCACTGCCCATAACAGTCACAATCTTACTCCGAATCTCAGCCGTTGGATTCTCTGATCTCTCCTTCCAGTATTCCACGTGGTGGGTCCCCCTTTTTCTTTTTCTCTTATAATGAGACATCGACCTTTCACGAGCGGGTTATTTAGTGGGCCTAACTCTATCCAATAATTACTTGCCACGTTAGTACTTCCGCTAACTCTAGCGGTTTGGTTCGTCTGTGAGATAATTAATTCCTGTTAATCTAATTTTGAAGAGTTAATCCCTATTGAACATTTACGACTGACACGTGGCCGTTGTTATACAAGCAAAATATAATTAAGAGCTACGATTAGACTATTGAAAGTTCATTTTGCCTAAGAAACGACATGGATACTGTCATATATAGTGCTGATGAATCTTAGTTCTAGTTTGGCTAAAAACAAAACCTTAGCTCTAGCTCTTTTTTTTCTTTTATATCGTACATGAAGTCTCGATTATGAGACGGTATTTTTAAATTTTATGTAGCCAGGTCGTCTTGCAGGAGATAAATTCTAGACTCAATTTTTAAACTATGGTGTATATATATATAGTTTTTGAATCCATAACCTAACTTAAATTAGGAGAGCGTTTTACAAAGCTATCGGTAGTTAGAGGCTATAAACTTTAGTTCTTATATATCTATTATAGGCCAATTTATAAATTTAGAGCATTTTAAAATTTAGATATATTTTTTAGTGTTTTTCTTTGACTAGTTAAATTAAAATGTAAATTCTATTTATTATTTATTTTGACCATTTTTAGATAGTTTCTAAATTATCGCTAATAATTACTTTATTTAATAAGTAAATTTACACTAATTATCTTTATAGTTTGTAAGGATAAAATATACTATAAATTTCAATTTTGGATAACTCCACAATATAAATTAAATAATTTAATATATCGTGAAGTTATCGTATATTTATTTATGTTTTAAAATTAGTTAGCATTTGCAGATAGTATTGTGTAATAATAAAAGTATTATTAAAGTTTCTAATAATTTAAATTTTTAGATTAATAATTATTTAAGAAAAGTGAAAGAATTATTTTCACTCTCACCATCAGAAAAATCAGAAATATAGCTTCTGCAGGTATATCAAATTATATTCACGCATATAATTTGCAAATTGCATAATTGTATTGTTATAAGTATTTAGTTTTGTTTTTTTCCCTCTAATTATTGTTTATTCCTCGGAAAGTAATTGTTTGATCATGGTTCGTATGAAATTTGCATTTTGAGATAATTAGAAATAAAAATGGTCCATGTGTGATTCCTATTTATGAAGTGATGTCAAAAGTCCATGGCGCATACTCTTTATGTGCAATATGATAGCTTCATTTTGTGGTGATTAATTGATTTATTTTAGATAATTTAATTTAAAGATATATCTCATGTTTAATGTAAGCATCCATGTTTAAATAATTTGAGTACTTCAATAAAATATGACAAAGAGATATACCATACAAATAAATGAATAGAATCAAAATCAACTTTCATATAAGATGAGCATAGTGCAAAATTATTATATTTTTTTTCATATAAAGTTTAATCAAATTCGCAATTTCAAACATAACAATTGTATAATAAACAATAAAATAAAATATATAATTTATAAAAATAGGTAGTTCATACAAATTGAAAGCTTTGTAAATTTAAAAAAGGGAATTAATTATATATTCTTATCTCAATTTCATATAGATCATCTAAAAAATCCATGTCATGTTTTTAGTGTTAATGCAACTTATTTTTTTTTAATCTTATTTTCCCTTTTAAAAGGGTTAAATGGAATATAAATGATATAGAGAGAGAGATTGTGGGATGTAATTATGAAGTTTTGAAAGAGTTGCTACTAATACTAATCAAAAGTCACTCTCCCTAACAACAAAACAAAAATGTGAGTCTCTCTCTATCACTAAGTCACACACTCTGCTCATAGAATGTGATGATGTCTGTTGTATTAAATTGAGATCACGCATCTTCCACAATCGCGATTATTACATCCCTAACACCCATCATCAGCGCCTCCTTTTAACCTCTCTCTTCTTACTTCTTCTCCTCCAAAATTAGCAAAAACTCTCTTAAACACTAAACATAATGGACCTCACTCTCGTCCCATACCAACATTTCTCTACTAACCATAATAACATTTCCACTTACGTCAAATACAAAGAATGCATGAAGAACCATGCTGCTTCCATTGGCGGCCACGCCAATGACGGCTGCGGCGAGTTCATGCCTCGCGGCTCTGATGATCATTCCCTCACCTGCGCCGCCTGTGGCTGCCACCGTAACTTCCACAGACGCGAAACCGCTGCGGATGCCGCCACCAATGCTAGACACCACCATCATCAGCTCCGTCATTTTGAACATCTCATGCTTTCTCCTTCTCCTCCGCCGTTACTGCATGGTGTTTCTGTAGTTAACAAGAAACACTTGATTACTGCTTCACCGCCGGATGCCCACTGTGATGATATTCTTGAAGATATTAACGACGATCATGACCGGAGGTCGGAGACACCCGAAAGAGAAGAGGTGGGTCATCATGTGGGGTTGATGGCGTCTAGGTCCCCTTCGTCATCAGCTAAGAACAAGAGATTCAGGACAAAGTTCACACCGGATCAGAAGGAGAAGATGCTTAATTTCGCAGATAAGATTGGATGGAGAATTAATAAGAACGATGATGGTGCATTTAATCAGTTTTGTAATGAGATTGGTGTTAAGAGGAATGTGCTTAAAGTTTGGATGCACAATAACAAGAATGTTCATCGCCGGAGGGACCATGATGTTCAAGAACATCCTAGTAATGTGGCTACTGCTGCAGTTGCTCATCCTCCGCCGCCAGTAGCGTCTCAGGCCATCGGAGTTTAATGCATGCCTTCAAATATTACTTTAGTTTGATCAGTTACTAGCTAGTCAGTTCTCTATCTTGGATTAACTGTATAATTAGTGTATGTATAGAGGCTATGTACGGTGATTGCTTGGTTAATTAATTAACTGTTGGGTTATTTGATGCTAACACGTAGTATTTATTTATTTTAATGAAAATAACCTGCGTCTTTTCATGGTTAAGGTTTTAATTGGTAATTAATGTAATTGATCTGATATATAATTATTCTGCATGATACTATAAGATAAACTTTTATGCAAGAATGCCGAGCAGATCAGTCATTAGAACTTAACAATGGATTTAAATCATTTGTACAATTTAAGTATAGCTTATGAAATTATTTGTGTACTTTTTTTTTGAATTTATTTACTTCTATGCTTTGACAAATCTTACTTTAAAGTTAGAGTACATTTGACTCACCATATACGGTATGGGGGTGATGTCTTATGAGGATGGACATTATTGTAGCTTTGCATAAAAGTAAAGGTAGAACATAATATTATATTATATATATTACAATGAAAAAGCAAAACAAAATTTAAACATGAAAAAATAAATATTATAAAGGTAAACGAAAATAATTTTAATTTTTTTGTAGGTGGAAACAGTATAATATTTTCTATTTAAAATCTGAAAAAAAAAAAGTAAAGGTAAAACATAATATTATATTTATGAATTTAAATCATTTTAATTATGCATCTCAAGTTTGAAATGTTTGGGACCATTTAAAAACAACATAAATCTTTAGGATTTACAACAAAGTAAATCCTAACGAGTTTTGGGATAATGGATGGTGTGGGTATCCATACTCTTTTTTTCCTATTTTAATGATTAAATTAATTTTTTTTTATTTTGCTTACTACATTTTAATTTTAATTCAGTGAGAGATTTTTGGCTCAAATTAATCGTGTGGCAGCCAGATTTTATTTATTTTTACTTAAAAACTTATCATATATGCATAATTTGATTTAAAAACTCCCCTCAAAAATAAATTCTGCATATTTGGCAACTTTAAAGGTAAACTAGCAAAATTTAATTGTCATGTGTCAAAATTCGACTGTCACGTACACTTCGAAATAAAATTTAAATTAAAAAATCAAAATAAAAAGAAAATTAAAATTCAGTCACTAAAAAAACACAATATCTAAATATCCACATGATGAATTATCTTAAATTTTATAATAAAATAAAGTTTAACATTTCAAAAAGGCTAATGGGCAAGAAAAAAACTCTAACCTTTGTTTTGGTTTTCAATGACACCCGACGTAGCAATTTTTTCAATTTTATCCTATTTCTGGTTTTTTATTTTCAATTGCACCATAAAATATTAAATTGACTCTTTTCATTTGGATAATATTCAAATTAGATCTTTTATATTTATCAAATAATTAATCTAAATATTCTTTAATATTATAAAGTATACAAAAACCATGTCTTCTTCATAATAAAAAAAAGTAATTATATATAAAAAATTAATTATATTTAAAAAATTAATTAATTTTTTTTAAAGTTTTCGAAGGAACATCAGCTGCTCTTCCTCCGGCAGCTCCTCGCCTGAGGAGAACTCCTCAGGCGAGGAGCATCTGCTGCTGGACCTCACTCATTTGATGTTTTTTTTAATATTGATATTTTTATATTTTAAGATTTATTTGAATTGTTTTTAAGTTTAACGGCTTGTTTAAATTTATCCAAATAAAAAATTATAAAATGATCCTTAAATGTAATTGTTTTACATATTTTTATCCTTATAATAAAAAAATTATTTTTTTTAATTTAGGGTGCAATTGAAAATCAAAAATCCAAAATAGAATAAAATTAAAAAAATTGATACGTTGAGGTGAAATTAAAACAAAAGTCAATGTTTTTCCAGCCTCTTAGCCTTTTAAAAATAACATTCAACAAGAAATGGTGTAAAATGAAATTAGGAAAAAAATTACTTCTTCTATTTATAGTAAAAGGCTAAAATGATTAAAATAACTATTCCGATTAAAAAACTCTAAACTTTATAGAACTAAGCCATTTTAAATTCATGAAAAGTGAGATTTATGGATTGAAAAACTTCATCATTTAGATTAAAGTTAAAATAATAGATTAATAAATTTGTATAAATAATTTTAAACAATTTGGTTTCGAAATTAAACATCAATTTATTGTTTTACCGATTTGTTAGATTTTGATTTTATTTAAAATATTTAACGGTTTTGAATATGACTTTACCAAGAAATAATGTAAACATATTTTATAATATACTAACAAATAAGTTATTGTAAAAAATGAAGTGAAACCATCGATTACAAAAGGGTTAATGTTAAAAAAATTAACGAACTTCACACGTTTTTTCATTTTAACCACGCAGTTTAATTTTTCTCATTTTCATGCACGAACTACCACTTTTTCTCAAATTCATGCACGGTGTTGAGGTATCACGGCTCCATTGGTGTAATTCGCTGAGGTGGAAGTCACTTTACACCAATGAATGAGTGCCACCTCAGCACCATGTATGAATTTGAGAAAAAATGTTAGTTCGTGCATGAAAATGAGAAAATTTAAATTTCGTGATTAAAATGAGAAAACGTGTAAAGTTCATGATTTTTTTTGACATTAACCCATTACAAAAAGTATAGAACATTAATTCTAATGCTAGTTTACCATATGTTTACCGAAAATGTACCAAATATTTACTAAATATATAATTTCATTAAACAATAGCACCTATAAAAACTCGATAACAAAAATTGATAGTTTACTAAATGGTTACCAATAGTATGCCATACTTTGAACAATATCAATAACTTAAAGTTTATACAAAAACAAACAATATATCATAATGTAAAACACAAAACAACTAATTCATTAAAATTCAAAAACAAACAATAAATAACAACCTGATTTTTCTAGAAATTTATCGAGTCTGAGTTCATGCTATCGGTTCAACCTCCTACGCTATCAATACTCTTCAAACTTCATATTGCCGTTTCGATGAAAACAAGGTTTCAATACGTTCCTGATGGTTGTCGATGTTAAAATATGCTGGAATTTGTCTATTCTTGATCAAATGCTCCGTAAACGCTAAAATGAAAGCTCCACAATCACTAAAAAAACGTCACAAATATAAGAAAATAATATAAATGAAAAACTAAAGAGCTAAAAGAGTAACAAATATAAACAAATGAATAGCAAATGGTATTTATAAAAGTAAACATAAAAACTTAAAAAATTATAACATCAGAAAACATAGAACATAAGAGTTTCTAAATCACTGGTATACATAGTATTTACCAAACAGTATATATATTTGGTAAACCATTGGTAAACATATAATATACTTAGAAAACCATATTAATTATAAATTGAAAAGTGAAAACCGTATATATTTGAGAAAATGTCACCATATATCCCAAAATCTGAAAAGTTTATGTTAGTGACCCAACATAATATTTTTAGCAAAAATCCCTCATTTTTTAAAATTTCTTTGCACGTCTACCTACAAAACTATTGTATTCCTTTTATAACCCCACTTGAGGACAGAAGAAAAATGAAATTTGTTGAGTTAGTTTGTTGGAATCGGGCTGTTGAAACCAGATCGCAGATGGCCAAACTGTCGACCTCCGGTGGTCGGACTGACGGCCGCTTGCTATACTGGTGCTATTGTTTTGTTGTAGTTATGATTGATTTACAGATATCACCATTATTAAAGCTCATGTAGCTCTGTATAGTACTGGTATAGTACTGATAATAATTTGAATTCGATTTCGCCGGCTGTTGGGGGTCGTACCGGCTGCCGCTAGCTGTATTAGTTTTGTTGCCGAGAAAAATGGTTGATTTACACGTCTCGCCATTGGTAAAGGCTGTTGCTCGGTATAAAATTGTCAATAATTCAAAAATTGATTCTAATTCTGGTATATTAAATGAATTTTATGCTTGTGGTGGATTGTTATTAGACTTTCTGTTTGTCATTCTATGTTGTTAGGTTAAGTTAATTTAGAAGCATTTACACGCTTCCTTGATTAAAGAACTAGTTGGTGATAATGATACATATATGTGGACTATGATAAGGTCACTTTTTATTTTTATATGAAAATTTAGAAATAAATATAATTATGATATTGATGACTTAGCCTCTGTTTTTTTTTAAAAAAAAACAGCATGAAAATGCTAATTAACTTGAAAACTCTTAAATAAATTAATTATTATTTTAAAATTAATTTATTTTTATCAAATTAAATTATCGATAATATTTTTTGAAAGATTTTTTATGGTGGTCAGTATGAACTAAATATAAAATTAAAATAAAGTGAAATCTAATTTAAGTTTAAAATAAACTTTATATAAATCGTGTAAATTCAATATAAACTTAATGTGAACTTAATATAAACTCAATCTGAACTCGATGTAAACTTAATGTAAGCTCAACGTAACTCAATGTCAGATTAATGTAACTTTTTGACAAATTATTTTAAATTAATTTAAATAAATTTTCAAGAAGCAACTAAACTAATAGTAAATTGAAAATAAACTATCTAAGTTTTTTGCAGTGGTCGGTATAAATTTTGTTTAAACTTAATGTCAACTCAATGTGAACTCAATGTAAACTCAATGTGAACTCAATATGAACCCAATGTGAACTCAATGAGAACTTAGTGTTATTAATATAAAATCAACGTAAATTCAATATTAACTTATGTAAATGTTTTATAAATTATCATAAATTTAAAATTAAATTGGTCTATATCAAATTAGTTTATTAATAAATTAAAAATAAATTTTTAAAGAGACCAATAAACTAATAGTAATTTGAAAGTAAACATCTACATTTTTCGCGGTGGTCGGTGTAAGTTAATGTAAACTTAATATAAACTCAATATCAACTTAATATAAACTGAACGTAAATTATTTAAGTTCTTACTAAAGTAAAACTTAATTTAAATTTAAAATAAATTTAAACTCAATTTGAACTTAATGTAAACTCAATATGAACTTAATGTGAACTCAATGTGAACTTAATGTAAAATCAATGTGAATTCAAATTAATCTAATTTAAATTAAATTATTAGTAAACTAATTATAAATTAAATTTTTATAAACTATAAAATAAAGGAATAGTAAAAATAGATCTATTAAAAATAAATTGAGCGTAAAGTTAAGGTAACCAAATGTAAACCGAATAAAAACTGAATGTAAACCAAATAAATTACTTTTTAAAAAATAATATAAATTGAATTAATCGATGGTGGTCGGTGATAGCGAGAGATGACATTAAATTTATATTTAATTTACATGGAGCACAGCAAATTCGACCATCGACCATCATGAGTACGACCACGACCGTCTCGACTTTGACCACCAGATCACCGTGAATTTATAATTAAAAACTGGAGCACATACAAAATATATAAGTATTTATGTATATTAATAATTTGTTCATATTATTCAATTTGGCTCTATTTTGTTAACACGTGTACTACATGGAAAAACCAACTTTCATTCATGACCAAGACACAACACATCTCCCCTTTTCTTCTTCATTCAAATTTGAAACTAAAGAAATTTGAAATTTACAGATATACAAAAGTCTTTTGCTAATTAATCATTTTCTTTCAATTGATTAACTAATTAGCTTGAACAGTAAAACGATGGATGAGGTAAATGCAGTCGGCGATGCACTCCTCGTGAGCCACTACTCAAACGGCGCCGTCTTCATTTTTTACGACCTTATTTTTATCGGTATCACCAAACAATCTCCCTCTCATCTCTGCTTTTTCTTTTCATACGCTCTCGCTGCGCTTTTCAAGATCTCTACTAAACTGTTCAATTCAATTTTTTTTAATTTCTTGAACAGTTTTTGAAGATCACTCCATGAATGCTTCTTCCGATCAGGCATCTTCGCTTCACCTACAACAGATCAAAACGTCGATTACAAACCATACGTTGTGTTCGTCCGTCGCCTGACTTTTTTTATGGTGCTGGTTACTATTACAGTTCAACGCTCTTCAATTTGGATTCGCCGGCGATGATTATCACGTTGTTGATGATGATGAGACAGAGATGATAATTTGATACGTTTTTATTAGAGAAGGGGCATGATTGTCTTATTTATTTACTAGTCAGTTTATTTTCGGGTATTGAGGTATAAAAGTAAAGTTTTAAATTTTTATAGGAGATTGTTGCAAAAAGATTTTTTATGGGTTATTAATATAAACCAAGCCCCAAAAAAGGGGATTTGTGTAGATTACCCTATATATTTCAACTTTGAAACTCCCTATCATATTTTTGAGATTAAAATGGGCTTAGCATATATGTTGTGTAAATTTCTATTATATGTATGAGACCTTAACTAACTTTGGGGCTCCCTCTCAGGCCCGATGTGGTGCCTGTTCTCCTATAAAAGTTCATCCAGGCCTAATACCCAGTTGAGCAAGCCCAAAAGAAATTTGGGTTATAACCACTCTCTCTTCGAGACGTCATGTATTTATTGAAACCAAAAAAAAGAATGTTGTTAATGGATAAAGGATGGATAATTAATCCTGAAGATCACTGAACTTTCGAGTTTTTTCATTTCAGTCACTAAACTATTTTTTTTTCATTTTGATCACTGAACTTTCATTTTTTTTTCATTTTCCGGCCAAAAATGATTAGGTGGCAGCCGGAATTAATTTTTTTCAACCTGAAAAGTTGCTATATATGCATTATTTGATCCAAAAAGTCATTTTCAAAGTGAAATTATGTATGTGTGATAAATTTTCAAAGTAAAATTTGTAAAATCCGGATGTCACATGTCAACTTCCGGCTGCCACCTAAGCATTTTTGGCCTGAAATACCAAAATGAAAAAAAATGAAAGTTCAGTGATCGAAATTAAAAAAAAATAGTTTAGTGATTAAAATGAAAAAATTCAAAAATTCAATGATCTTCAGGATCAATTACCCGATAAAGGACGCAATGCATAAGAAGAATGTTGTTAATGGATGAAGGAAGCAATGCATAAGCAAATGAAATGTGGTTGCTTTGAAATAACTTGGACTCACTCAAGAGTGTTTATTCCATGCAACCGTTGCGTCACGTTATTTTTATAATAAACCAGTGAACATTTGAGATAAGAAACTTTTTAATATTATTAATTTATTTTTTTATTATTAATTTTTCCATATGGCCAATGGACCGTTGGTTTGTTACACGAATGACATAGCACATCGGTTGCAATAATTTTTCTCAAATAATAGATAAAAGAAATGGACTACCTCCATGGGACTATTCTATTGGCAGTCACCAAAAACTAGATGCCAAATAGAAATGAACCCACAGCCACAGGAACATGAGGCCATGAAAATTTCATCCTCCTTTAACATGTAAACCCAAATCAGAAAAAAGATGGAATCAGTCAGCAATGGCTTGCACAACTTCTCTTCAAGCTTCATATTCATTTATATCAAGAAACCAAAATAAACTCCACTTCAACAAAGAATCTCAACCAACAGTAGTTACAAGAAGAAAGAAGAAGAATGGATTTAGTGTTTACGCAGCTGCAGCACAAGGACCTGAAAGAGCAGCACAACCGGGAGTTGATACAAGAATACATTGGGATGACCCTGATGAAGGTTGGATTGGTGGTGGAAGTAGCAGGAGTAATTTGAATGAAGATGATGAACAAGTAGACCAGAAGAATCTTTTGGGCCAGAATTTTTCTGAATTGCTCAATGATGCTTCTGGCTCTCATTACCAGTAAGTTCTTTTTGTAACTACTTCCTCATGGGTTATTGATTCTAGGGTTACAGTAAATTTCCCTTTCCACAGTTTGATTATCGAACTTCAAAACGTTACAAATTGGTTATTGTAATATGCTTTTAGTGACTCGAGTCTTTAAATAAAATTCAGTCAATTTGTGCTTACGTGCCGAATTTCGCTCGTAATTTTTAAATTTGGAAAATGAGAAATAGGGATGTGAGGTGTCTCATGTCTGAGTGTCTGATGCATGCAGAGATGAAAGGAAATTGAAGTACAAATTGGCTGTCATATCAATATAAATTGGCCGGATTTTATTCAAAATCTGCCGGAGTCACTAAAAGCATAATACGATAACCAATTTAACTTTTTGAAGTTCGGTAACCAAATTGTAGAAAGAAAAAGTACAGCCCCGTAATCAATTACTTAAATATAATAAAATCATTGTTGGCAAGGGCAAAACTATCTTTAGATTAGGATAGACTGGAGCCATAAACTTTTTAAAAAAGTAGGACTTGTTATGAATTCAGGATTAAAAGGAGTTTAAGGCTGAATTGTCAAAAGGTGATAGATGAAATAAAAATTAAGCCCTGATTGAAGGAAAAAACCTGAATCCGCAACTGATTTTTGGAATTTGATGTATAACAGGTTCTTAGGTGTATCAGCAGGTTCTGATATAGAAGAGATAAAAGCAGCATACAGGAGATTATCAAAAGAATATCACCCAGACACAACTTCACTTCCACTAAAAGCAGCTTCAGACAAGTTCATGAAACTAAGAGAAATCTACGATGTCTTAAGCAATGAGGAGAAACGTAGGTTTTATGACTGGACACTTGCTCAAGAGCTGGCGAGCCGTCAAGCAGAGGAAATGAGAATAAAACTTGAAGATCCATTTGAGCAAGACTTTGATAATTATGAATCAGTTCCTGACATGGTTGATAGGCTTGGAGGAAGAAACATGGAGCTCAGTGATCAAGCTATTTCTGCTCTTACTATTGATGCTTTCATTTTGGTTTTTGCTATTTGTTGTATCGTTTATGTGGCTTTCTTTAAAGAACCTTATTATTACTAGCTTCTTTCTACACATTAAACTCATTTTATACATATTTGTTAGTCCACATTGATTCATAAATTTGATGTAATAGGGGTTCAAATATATACACACACACTAAGCTAACTATCTTCGCTGCATCAGAGTATGTGTAAATAAATAAAATTTAAATTTTATTAACTCTATTATTAAAATAAAATTTATATTGTCCTCAAACATTTTTAAATAAATTTAAATTTTTGAAGATTGTTGTAATTTTAACCAAAACTTTAGATATCCTAATTTTAATATTTCGCTGCAATTCTAACCGTTGTTTTCTAATTAATTTAATTGTTTTAATTTTTAGTTGAATTCATAAATTAACTCTGTAATTAGCAAAATTCATTTTTTATAATTTCAAAATTTGACTTCTAATATTAAAAAATAAAAAAATAACATTAAAATATAATTTTAAAGTCTCTAATATTTCGGTGGTTGAAGGAAAAAAAACGAATCTGAAACTGAAAATGATCAGAAAAACCAAATAAAACTAATAGATATTGTATTGAGGTGAAAAATTAAAAAAATTAGCAAACATTACAACTAAATGTACAAATACTATTATAACAAAATTTTTATTTTACTATTAGATTTTTTTTTTTAAAAAAAAAGACAATTCTAAGAATTTAATCCTATAAAAAAAATAGATAAATTAGATTGGTAGTGATAAAGTTTGAAATAAAGTTTTTAAAAGGCCCAACTTGCAAAGACATTCTACATTAATAATGGGCCATAAGAAGACTTTGTATTATGGAAAATTATACTTTATTTCTAACTTTATTTATAAAAAAACACGATTTTAAAACTTTACCTTTTACTTCATTTCCATCTTGATTGTGTTCTTCTCCTTTGTAGAGAATCATGTGTTATTTTCTGTCTAGTGTTGTATAGAGTGTAGCGAATGAATCCCCTTCCAAAATATCTAGCAATTTATCTTCTCCGCACTAAAGTTGTTAGAGAAATTAAAATAAAAAGATGAACAATCCAAATGTTTGGACAAAACTCCAATTCTTCATTAGATTAGCCAAGCTGATTTCAAATTTCAGTTTGCAACAAAACTTCGACCTAGTAGATGACAGAATCTGAACTGACTTTCTTTTTATGAGAGTTGTAAGCCTTTACGTCCTAGTAGATTTTGGAATCGGATCATTTTGACTTTTATGGTTCCGATTATGCTTCAAATACTAAAGCAAATTTGTGACCAACAAAACCTTAATAAAAATGAACTAAAATATAAAAACTAATTAAAAGGTGCATATTTAAAATATTATATAATTAAAAATGCGACCTAATTAATCTAAAATCTAAACTAACATACCCCTAAATAAGTATTCTAAAAACACTTATCATTTTATTAAGCACCTTCTATATTTCCTTAATGATTCTTCTATTTTCTTTCTCACCTTCCCATCCTTTGAAGTCGGTTCTTTACATGGAAGGTTGAGTTTTTCTTCAAAAAAAATTATCTTAGTGAGAGTCGATCCATAGAACTGAACTCCTTGGCCATATGTGGATCTCCTTTTACCTTTATCATTGCTTCTACTATTGCATTTTTACCATACTTCTCATATCATATGCCTTGTAAATGAAAAATTATTATTTTAAAGGTTGATTTTATTTTTGAATATATAAAAATATAATCAAATTTATAAGTTTTTGATTTTTTATTTATACTTTAAATTTTAATATTTTAATTTATTTTTCATTCCTTTTATTAATTCTTTTTGGAAAGGTGAAAAAAATATTATTTTTTTAAAAATGAAAATTTCAGTAATTATATAAAATAGAGAGAGAATTTTTTTTTTAATTTTTATAATAAAAATATATTATATAAAAAATTTAGAGTATGAGATGTCAAAAAGGTTAAACTAGAAGTTAGGGGAGTCAGATGAGTAAATAGAGGTACAGATTCAGGGGGTCAAAATATACCTTAATTATACGATACATCAGTTTTAAGTTCATCTGTCAAAAATATATTAACGCGCTATTTTTTGTTTGTAACCAAATGCTTGTCTCAACTGGACAAAAAAAGTTAAACAATTACAAAAGTCACAAGTTGAGAAGTTAAATAGATAAAATTTACAGCTTGAAATGTTAAATAGATTAAATTGAAAGATAGAAAATCAGATGGGCTAATGGATACATAATCAAGGGTCAAAATATGTATTGAGCCTTTAAAAAAACTTTATACTAAATCTTAAATTAAACCGTCTAAAAAAAAGGAAGTTTAGACTGAGATGAGGCAAAAATGAAATAGTGTAGAAAGAAAGTAGGTAGTAGAAGTAAAAGCAGAAAACAAAAATAGAAAAAGAAGAAGAAAGCATATGAATTTAGGAGTATAAGTTGTGGATAATAACCATACACTATCAATATCATCACCATCCATAGCCATAACTAATTGTATTATAGAAAAAGAAGAAAATAAAAGAGACCAAATCTGACGTAAAAGTAGAGCTACCTACCAAATCCACCCTCTATCTCTAACCACTTCTCTTTCTCACCAACTTGGTCAAATCTCATCTATGCCATAACATTCACTATTTTTTCGCTTCAATTCTACTATAATATAAATATAAATATTATTTATTTAAAACAAATATAAATAAAATACATTAAAATTGATTTATTATTTAAAAAAATAGTACTTTTTAAAATCCATATTTTTCGTTTCTATCTTAAACATTTTATTTTATATATCAAAATAAAGAAAATATTATTATCATATATTTTTATTAATGATAGTTGAAATTTATTTTTATTGTTTAAATTAAAAATTGAAAATCATATTAAAAAATTATACTAATAAATAAATTATTTGTAGTTGGGTTTGATTGAATTTTAAATTGGGTTTGGTTTGCTACACACCCCTATCTATCATCTCTTTAAACACTACACACTTCCTCTTGTCTTTACATATAAAAGAAAATCAAAACTTCCTCTTCTCTCTGCACATTCTTCAACAAACACACAAAACCTGAGAAATTTATATGATCATGGGTCGATCACCTTGCTGTGAAAAAGCTCACACCAACAAAGGAGCCTGGACTAAAGAAGAAGACCAACGCCTTATTGATTACATCCGTCACCACGGCGAAGGTTGCTGGCGTTCCCTCCCTAAATCCGCCGGTAAGTCCTCGCCGCCGCCGGAGAATTTTTACTTCTATTTGTTTATTATTAGTGAGGAACTAAAAAATTGGCTTTACAGGGTTGCTTAGATGCGGCAAAAGTTGCAGACTGAGATGGATAAATTATTTAAGGCCTGATCTTAAAAGAGGCAACTTTACTGAAGAAGAAGATGAACTTATAATTAAGCTTCATAGCTTATTAGGCAATAAGTAAGTTGTAAATTTTGATTTTGATTTCGTTTTGTTGATTTCAATTAATTTTAATCAAAGATTTAATCTTTATTTTATGGGTATTTTGATTGATTACAGATGGTCTTTAATAGCGGGAAGATTACCAGGAAGAACAGATAATGAAATCAAAAATTATTGGAATACCCATATCAAAAGAAAGCTACTTAGCCGTGGATTTGACCCACAAACTCACCTCTCAATCAACGAAAAAACCGCTGTTAAATCAGAACCCAAAATCACTCACTTAAACTTTGAATCGGCTGCAACTCAATCCAAACCAGAAACCAACCTAGAAACCAACCTCTTCAACAACACCAACCTAAGTTTTATTAACACTTTCAGTTCCAGTTTCATAAAAACAGAGTCTCTAGAAGATAATAACTGTACAAGCAGTGGCATGACAACCGACGAAGAACAACAACAACAACGTCATGAATTTCTTCAAACTCACCAGAATCAAGAAATAAATTTGGATTTAACAATTGGGTTATCTCCAACTTCAAGAAATGAATCGACTTTTGGATCATCAACATCTTCAAACTCAGCAGAATCGAAATTAGAGCAAGAAACTCAGTACCAGTTGTTTGGAAAATTGGTAAATGGATCAATATGTACTTGTTGCCAATTGGGTTCTTCTCAATTGTGTAGGAATTGCAGTAATTCAAATGGGTTTTGTAGATATTATAATTATAATAGCAATTAATTTTTGTATTTTTTTTTTGGGTAGATTGGGAATTGAATTCTCAGACATTGCCAATTTACTTCACCTGACAATTTATAGTCAGAAGTAATATAGAGATTGGATTTTGTTTGATGGTAGTAATGATGAGATGTTAGAAAAACAATTCCAAATTTACTCTCTGCAAACAAAAATAGGACTAAATTGGTGGCTCTTTTTTATGATGATGATCTTTTGTTTTGGCATTCATTCAATTTTGGCATTTACCACTGCCAAATCAAAATTTATCATTATATCTTATCCACCCTCTCTTTCTGTCATTTATTCATTTCTACTCTCTTTACTTTACATCTATTGAGCCATGTAAATAATACTCCAATTGTTCACTTTGCCTTTATCACACAGTTTAAAAAAAATAATTATTGCTTATGGATTTTGTAAAATTTTCCTTAGTTTTCTTGTTATACCTCTATTTAATATAGGGTGCACTTCCAATTTACTTTTAAAAGGCTTATTAGTGGATTTTAAATAGGGTTAATATAGGATTTTGAGTGTAAAAATTAGTTTCTTTTAGAAAGTGGACAAAAATTTTGGCACAAAAAAATTTCTCAAAGTGGACAACTCTATTGGGACAGAGAGAGTAGTGAAAAAAACAATTATTACTCCCTTCCTCCGTTTTTTAGTCGTTTATTTATAAAATATATTTATTTTTATTTACTTGTCCATTTAGAATTTTAATGTAATTTTAATTATTATCTTCCAAACTTAACCCTTCTTAACAAATAGTTTTGTACCATGCATTTAGTAATTAGTAGGGTTATATTAGTATTTATTTTTACAATTTAAAATAAAACACCCACTATTTTAATATATATATACAATTTTGGCTAAATGTATAACTAAAAAAACAGAAGGAATATTTACCTTTACCCTTCACTGTAAGTCCTAAATATTATTATATCTATGATTTTTGAAAAGTTTTAAAAAATATTTTGGTCAAATTTTCTTGTTAATTATTTTATTAGTTAAGTCTGTTAGATGATTTAACCAAAAATATTAAAAAGTAAGTTAGATTTACTTACAAACTTATTTTTCTTTTAAAAGGTTTTATAAAATTATGTTAAATTTTAAAATTATTTATTAAACAATATTGTACTTATACTTATATATTATTTTCTTTTTGTGGATTAATATTTTAAAAATTCATTTCAAATTATAAAATTTTATTATATTTACTTCAATTCAATTTTAAATTTCAAAAAATTAATATAAATTAGTTTAAATTTTATTTGAATTTTTAATAATTTTATAAAAAATATATCCAGAGGTTAAATTGAATAATCAAATTGTTTCATCAAGTCAACTAACATACTAAATTGAAAAAAAAAAAATATCTGGTCAAACATAGAGAGAAACAGTTAATTTTTTTTAAATAATGAAACAATAGTATTTTCAAACCTAAAGTGAGAAAATAAATGATAATTATTTGATAATAAAATCTCTCTTGCTCAGAAATGTTTGTACAGATAATTACAGAAATGCAAGACTTTAAAGTCTATAGGACCCCATATATTTTTTCATATTCTTAAATTATTATTTTCGAAATAAAAAAAACTTAATCCTCTATACTTTGATTAACACTTACTCTCTCTATCTCATTTTAAAAAAAAATTAATTTTGCGGTCCATAAAAAATAGGTTGATTTTTATTTTAGACATCCTAAATTATAGGCTTGTTTTTATTTTAAAAAATAATTAATTAGATAAATATTTTAATTTCTTTTAATTCATCAAATTTCATTAAATCGAATATGAAACAGCTACATTTTGTAAGCAATTCGGGAAAAATCAGAACTTAAACCCGATGACATGACATGGAACAAGTAATACGCTGCTTGATTCGCATGTCTACTTATAAAAATAAATAAAAATTCTAACTGTTTCGCTAATAAAGTGCAGTTTTTGATCAAATTTCTCCATAATCGTAAACTACAGATATCAACTACCACCTAAAAAACCATTCATAAAAAAGGACAACAAAGTCTTCATAAAAAAGGGATAACAACTCTTTCACGGATAAAAAGCAACAAATCTTTCATATAGAACAAACAAAATAAAAATTTCAAATTTTTTTTACCATAACTCATAAACGATTTCATCTTTATTGTTGAAATATCTTCAATCGATATTATTGATTCAAAAAAATTAAACTGGACTTGCGCTTCGTCGATAAATGTCAATCTATCAAGAAAAATGAAAAAAAACTGGCTATTTTTTATATTTTATAAAATTAAAATAACATAAAAAAAGAGATAGTTATCGTTAATGGTAAACTATTAACGACAGCTAAAGAGGAATTAAGAGAAAAGCTATAAACAAGTATGTTTTTTTTTTTGAGAAAATAGGTTTTGTATGTAAGGCAATAGCTCAAATACTTTTAATTGAATTAGTTTTAACTAAATTAAATTAATTATGATTTTAATAAGAATAATATTAATACTTTTTAATAATTTCAAAATTAAAAATAATTTTATATATATTTAATGAGTAATTTGAAATAACTAATTCATAAAAATACATTAAAAATAACCGCGTTAATTATTTGTTAAAGTATTATAGGAAATTAGTATAGTTCTAACTAAATAAGCTAATTTTTTTAATATGTGTAATTTAAATATGTAATTTTTTGTGGACGTAGGCAATTTATTGTTTTTCTTATATTATCCCAGTTAATTATAGTTTTGTAAATTATGTTTAAAATTGTAGTCATCAATTTTATAAAGATACAATGAAATAAGAAACATATATAAAATAACACTATAAATATAAAATGGACTTTTATAATGAAAATATATAAAATGGCATAGATTTCTTTTTTAAACGTAACGCAGAAACTATTACAACTACAAGTGCTAAATTTCTAGTACAATTACAAGTGCTAAATTTTCTAGTTGATACTTCTTTTTTGAGTAAATTATGTTGAGGTTTTTGAAATATACTATAATTAACAGTTGGTATTTTTTATTTTAAAAATCTATTTAATAATTTTTCCGTAAACTGAGAAATTTTTCTATTAATTTGGAAGACCAAATCGTTTAACAAAAACGAAACTGAGGTACCAAATCGTTTAAAAGTGAGATATCAAATCGTTTAACGAAATTAAAAATGAGGAAACAAATCGTTCACAAAAATTAAAGGTGAGGTGCTAAATTATTTGAAAGTAAGTGTCAGAATTAACGAAGGAGCCTAATAATTAATGGAATTGAAAGTGAGAACTATTAAATATGATATTATAAAATGAGATATCAAACTGTTAGTTATGATATATCTCGTAGATTTCAGCGTAATTTGTTCTTTTGTTTTGGCAAAAATACTTAAAAACCCCCTCTTTTGATTTTGTTTTCAATTGCACCATCACGTAAGAGAATTTTCAATTACACCCTATTTAGGGTTTTCAGTTTTCGTCTGTACCCCAATTGATTAAAATGACCTCTTTTTATTTAAAAAAAAGTTTAAATTAATCCTTCATATATTAATTTTTTTTTTTCAAATGGAAAAAAATAATGATACAGTCCCTCTATTTAGTTGGTTTTAATAATTTTATCATTAAATTAATTAAATTATCAATTTTTTTTATTTTTGGGTACAGATGAAAACTGAAAATTCTAAATAGGGTGCAATTGAGAATTCTCCTATATGGTGGTGTAATTAAAAAAAAGTTTAAAGATGGGGGAGTTTTCAGTATTTTTGCCTTTTATTTTTGATACTTCATTTACTTGATGATGTCTTTATCAGAAAAGATAATTAGCATTTAGCAATAGGACAATGCCCACATGCATTTGAGGTACTTCAGTCTATTTTAAGATTGAAAGAGAAAAGTGCAACTCATCTCCTTCAATAATCAAGACTATTAAATAATTTAAAGTGTTGACAAACTAATATTTTTTGAAAAGAAAATAAGTTAGACTCAAGAGGGTCTGTTTTTTAAACATGTCACTAAATTAAAGATATATTTGGGAGCTTTTAATGTTTTATTCTTGATTTTAAGAGAAATTTAGCATTCAAACACATGAAGGCTATATATAAAACACTATTTGAGATCAAAATGAATATAACACTATTTTTAATAACTAATGTATTATAGTTAATTCTTCTTAATTCAGGTGAACATTAAAAAAATGATAAATCTATATATAATCAAATAATTACTTAAAAAACAAAAACTATTTCTCGTCCTCAGCAAATTGTTATCTAGTTAGGTCTACAATGATTGTACTATATATATAATCTATAGTTTGATAGTTCACATGATTAGAAAGTCATGTGTACCATATTTTCTATTATATGCAAAATGTATTTATTTATCCATATATTTGACTCTTTTATATATATAAATATTTTTTACTATACATAATTTTTTTTTATATTTGTCAAATATAGTCACGACTCATTTAAAATTAATGTGGCGCAATACTATACATTTACCTATACAAAACTAATTTTGCATAGCGTACATTACATTATGGCATAACTCCTCTAAATTAATTATAGATAGATTTAATAAAAATCGAAAAGACAATAATATATAATAAAATTAAAGATTATGACATATTTAATAAACATGCTAAAAATGTAGGGAGTGAAAAATCATCATATTTATGGACGGTTGCAACTCCAACTAGCCAAACTAATGCTTTCTTCCTCGAATGGACCTTCCCTGAAAATCGTCTAGAACCTTTAGTTAGCCAAAAGGCAAAAATGTCACACTAATTAGAAATAGAAAAGGAAAATGGCAGCCTACCAAAACATTATGGGATTGTAATTACCAATTAATTAACTACTAATAAATTTGATAATCAGCTTAAAGCCTTAAACCACAACCAACGTGTGTGGAATCTTTTTATTTTAGGAGTGCGTTAAGCATGCCGGATCCCTCTCCCCCACCTACAAGAACACCTCAAAACACTAATACTTCACGCATAATGTTTGTTCGTTTTGTACTTTTGTTAGTAAAATTAATTGGAAAATTAATCATAGATTTTAACTTATTTTGTAAATTTTAATATTTTAAGTATAAATTTATCATTTATTGCAATCCAAAACATTAACTTTTTTTTTATCAAAAGTGGAAATCGACTCTTTAAAGTCTCATATTAGTTGTTAGTTACCGAGTCGTGGTTCGAACACACAACCTCTCGATGCACTTAAAGAGGTCTTAACCATTCAGGCTAGGGCCACATTGGCAAACATTAACTTTTTTCATTAATGCTATTATTCCACCGCCCACACTAGTATTGTTTTTATTAAAAGTTGATCGATTTTTCATATTATATAAGACAGAATAATTCATGTTCAATACTAGTATATTGAAATTAAAAATTCATAGTATTAAAATTACGAAATATGTTTATAATTTATTATCAATCATCCCAATATATAATTAATCATAGCTGGATAGTGCTTAACTTTGCAATTGCCGCACGTTATTATTAGGTTTAATGTCTTAAAAAACCCTGACCTTTCGTCCCCTTTTTAATTCTACCATGACGTTGTAAATCTGTCAATTTTACCCTATTTTACATTTTTTTCATTTTAATTGTACCCTAAAGTATAAAACTGACCTTTTTTTATTTGGCAAAAATTCTTTAAATTGACCCTTTTTGCATTAAATTAACTTTTTATATTAAATTGATCATTTTTAAAAAAAATATTGCACTTTTGTCAAATAAATAAAGGTCAATTTTATGCTTCAGGATACAATTGAAATAAAAAAATGCAAACTGGAAAAAAATTGACAATTTTTCAACGTCAGGGTAGGATTGAAAAAGGGATTAAAGGTCGGGGTTTTTTAAAGCATTAAGCCTTGTTATTAATATAATGTAATCATTTCACATTTTTTTTACAGCTAGGACTTTGATCTGGTTGCTAGAGAAATTTTTAAGTATACTCAGTCCACCACGTCATCCGTGAACTAAACTTATCATATAATGACACGTCATTAAAATAATGGCAATCTTGTAATATTACTATTCAAAAGTATAAATAAGCAATAAACGAATTTACAAGATTGACATTATTTTAATGACATGTCATTATATGATAGGAATAGTCCACGGATGATGTGGTGGACTGAGTCTATCTAAAAATCTCGATATAATCATTTATGATCCCAATTGCGATAAAAAAAAGTTTCTTATATGCATACTCTCTCCCTAGGAGTAGCTTTCACCTAATCAATATTATAATAATTAGAGTAAATTAAAGTATTAAATAGAACTTATAAAATGATGGATTTCACTCATTGAAGAGAGAGAAGAGGAATTAAGATAAGGAGAAAAGAGCATGTGAGGTGTTTGGGAGGTAGGTAACCCTAAGAGACTAAAATAAGAAGAGAAAAAAAGAACTAAGAAATGGCAATATATAATAAATTATAATATAAAAACAGTTTGTTAGTTAGGAGTTTTAGCGGTGGTGGTGAAGATGAGAAAAAAGAAAAAGAAAGGAGTACTCTTTTATACATTTATTATGACTCATTATTTGTCCAACAAATTAGTAAGATTTAAAATTTAATTTTTTTCATTTAATGTATAGTTACTTTAATATTTTATAAATTTCATTTATGAGCAAATTGTCAATATGATATTTGAATTTATAATTCGGAATCAAATAATCTATTTCAGTTATTTTAATTAATTAAAAATGGTATTTATTATTTTTAATCAATCAAGAACGATACACTTTATTTTTTGGTCAATTAAGAATGACATTGAGTCATTCTGATTCCTGAACTTATTTTTAATTAATCTAAAAATTATTATTTTTAATTAATTAAAATAATTAAAAGTGGATTATTTAATTTTGAATTATATATTTAGAAATTGGATTGTCTCTTTAGTTTTTATTTATTTATCATAGAGATGATGTAGAAAAATAAATTTATTAAAAAGGTATATGAGAGATAAAAAAAGTACATAAGGAGAAGTCATGTGCATATATAGTGTAAGGTATGGGATTCCTATATTAATGGGAATGGGATTTTAGGTTATTAGCCAACCCCATTCCTTTTCAGATATACAAAAAGTCTATTTTGGCTTACAACCCATGCTTTTGCTAGCTAACATCTTTTTTCTTAAACATTTCCTGTTCTATTTAATTATTTATTTAAAACTTGTGTTATACACATGCTAAGTACATGAATTCTCTAATTTAAAATTTGTATGATATGTACTACTATTAAACAAGTGTTATATACAAGTGTTTTGAAATTAGAGCGGATTGATAAAAAAAACTGATTATTGGTTAGGTCCAAAAGAAAAAGAAAGAATTAAAAATCTGATTAAATTAAATTTGATCGGTAAAAAATCTGATTATAATTGTTAAAATAAAAAATAGTTTATAATGAACAAATAAACAATATAAAAAAATTAATGACAAGTTCACATTATCGTAATAACCCAGTAAGTTCGGCTGTTAATTTTATTTATACAATGTTGATGTTTCATCAGAATATCATCATATACACAATTATTTTTTTGTGTCTCAACTATATATATGTAATGATCAAATTATTATTTTTATTTAAAATTATGTTATAATAACATATGATAAAAATATCTAAAAGGAAATAAATAAAGTAATAACACTTGTTTTGACATTGAATA
Organism: Mercurialis annua; assembly: GCF_937616625.2. Taxonomy (NCBI): domain Eukaryota; kingdom Viridiplantae; phylum Streptophyta; class Magnoliopsida; order Malpighiales; family Euphorbiaceae; genus Mercurialis; species Mercurialis annua. Next base: position 68,580,728 of record NC_065570.1, read on the forward strand.
TTTTATTTGTATAAACTTTGCATCTCAATATAAAACGATTTTATAAAAAATAAACAAGTGTTAATGAAGATTTTAAAAGTGTATTCACCAACCCAGGATATATCGTAACACCATTTGAGAGATCAAATTTATGTAGTTTATTAATTAAAAAGTTCACGTCCACTGCATCAACATAATTTTTTCAAAGAATAAGTAAAGTTTAAACTTTTTACATCTTAATTTGATCATTATCATAATTGATTAGACTATAACATTATAAAATATACAAAATGATAATATATTTATATTAATTTAATATTTATTTTATTTAAAATATATTACTATTTTCAATTTAATATTTTTAATTTGAATCTTACAAAAGAATTGTCTGAGTCATATTGTTCGTATTTTTTATTTATTTATTATAAAGACAATAACTTTTTGATAACATTAATAGAAACAGTGTAAAGAGATTTAAAATTTATTATTTTATATATCAGTATTATAAAATAATTCAATTAGATTATTTCATGATTTTCAATAAATGAAAGGTTACTATTAAATAGAGGTTGCTTCTAAGTAGAAACTAAACAAATGAGGATGGGCATGTGTAGATGAGTAAAGTGTAATAATAGAGTTCAGATTGATGCTCGTCCATTAATGGGTGCATATGGTTTTGGTGTATTTTATACACAACAAGTGTAGTTTGGTAACCAACCAACTATAACATACAACTCACAAATTAAATATAGCAATCCCACAAAAATACTATTCTTTTGTCTGCCATGTTAATTAGCTCTAGAATTCCTTAATTGTTTTTTCCCATTGTTTATGATCATTATTCCCATAATTTTTTTTTTTGATAATTTAGGGAGAGAGGAGCGCTTGTGGGAGGAATTGAACCCACGACCTAGCAGTTTTTTGCTTAGCGCTTATACCATTTGAGCTAAATAAATTGTCTGTTTAATTTTTGGCCTAATTTTAATTACTGATGACCCATAGAGTGATCTAAAATTCAGATGAATGAAGGTCCATATGAAGAACACGAGCAAACATGTCAGGGGAATTCCGAAAAAGTTTCTTTTCGGTGTTGAAGTGGGAATTTCCCTTTTTTGTGTGTAAATGAACATGTGTTTAAATATTGGTTGGGCACCTCAATTTAACACCAATTGGTTTTAAGATGAAATCTAATATGGTATCAGAGTTCTGTCCATTCACACAATTTGAATTTGGCCCGGCCCACCTCAGATGCGTGAGGGGGGATTGGTTGCTCGGCCCGAACACGCTACGCGTGAGGGGGAGTGTTGAAGTGAGAATCCCACATTGTTTGTGTGTGTGAATGGACATGTGTTTAAATATTGGTTGGACACCTCCACTTAACACCAATTGATTTTAAAATGGAATCTAACATTCGGGACGCTCATTTTGATAGGTAAAGAAGACATAACAAAAATAAAGTAAAGCGTATAAAAAAGAGTATTAGTTAAGGTATTATCTGATAATGTGTTTGTGTAGAAAAATGGTGATATGTATTAATTAGTTGAAAAGGTATTGACGTATATAAATCTGTTGTTTTTTTAAAAGACGTTATGGGGTACAGAGGCAGACTGTTACATTCCACGTTGAAAGTGTGAGGATGGCTAGAGTAGTTTATAATGTTTTGGATTCAACTAGTAAATTAATTTGGATTCAACTAGTAAATTAATTTGGATTAACCATTTTGGGCTAGTGGATTATACCTGAAAATTAATTTGGACTAGTTGAATTCGGGCTGTTACAGTCGGTATCAGAGCCGACTCGGGTGATTTTTGGTGTGTCGGGCCTAGAGGAGAAAGGGATGCCGATGAACCACAACCCTCGGGTACGGTATGGGACTATATTTGAGCCGAGTAGCAATGAGAACGTAGTAAATTTAAGAGAAAATGAATGTAACATTCCATATTAAAAAATTTTGAGGATGATTAGGGTGGTTTATAATGTTTTGAATTCTACTAAATTAACCTGGATTAACTATTTTGGCCAATGGTAAGCCTCAAATTTAATCTGGGCTAGTTGAATCCGGACTGTTACACAAACGTTCCCTGGTGTCATGCATATTTATTCTCTTTTTTTTTTTTTTTTAACAGTAGATAGATAAAAGAAAGTAAACAGATGAAGGTTGGAAAATTAAAAAACACCATTACACATAAAAAGATCTATAACTAATCTTCACTTGGTGTGCCCAATTATGAGCATCCGTATTTCGGGCTCTGGGGATATAATGAACTTCTGAAGTGTTGAAGGATTGTTGAAGATGCCAAATGTCATTACAAATATCAGTCCACCAAATGTTGGAACATACTCCATCATTGATTGTGGTTGATACCTGAAGGGCATCACCCTCGAACCTAACGTCAGTCCATCCATTACTTCTAGCCCAATTCATTGCTTCTCGTAATGCCAAAAGCTCCAAGATTCCTGGATCCCAGATGTGTCTGAAAAGTGCAGAGAATTTAGAAATAATTTGCAGTTGAGCATTCTTTGCTATAACCCCTATTACACCAAATTTATGAATGGAGTCCACTGCTGCATCATAGGAGAGAATAATGACTGCAGGATTGAATCTTCGATAGTAGCCTATTGGCCTTTGATGATTTGGAGTTGGTTGATTGATCTTAGGTAGCAAAGCTTGACAATCAGCAAATTCTTTCCAAGCAGCAAAACTTAGAGAAATCATTTCAGGAATGGAGGTATTCTTCCTCTCAAAGATGAGCTTATTCCTTATTTTCCAAATGGACCATAAGTAATAGCAAAACAATTCAACTGAAGCTATACCTCCCAATTCCATAAGATGAGAAGTAGTATATAACCAGATTTCTGCAAAATTCTGAGAAGCATCCCAGTTAGATCTGAAACTGAAAGGGGAAGCAAACCAGAATTCTTTAGCTCTCTGGCAATGAAAAAGCAAATGACTTATGGATTCCTCTTGGTCACAATTCACACACTTTAGATGAAGTTTCAACCGAAAGTTTAGATTAGTTGCTGTTGGGAGTCCATCATGTAAACATCTCCAAATGAAGATAATAATTTTGTGATGAATTTTTAATTTCCACAAGAACTGCCAATCTTTTTTAGACATGATTGGGATAATAGATTCATAACTTCTTCCTTGATTATGAAGCGATATATAATATCCTGATTTGGCTGTATAAATGCCAGAGGGAACAAAAGCCCATAAAAGCTTGTCATGAGAAGGCCAGTAGGACAAAGGAATAGATTGTATTTGTTGTACATCTGACTCTTCAAAATAATCATGAAGAAGATTGGTTTTCCAGGTTCTGCGTGCTTGATCTATAAAAAATTCAACTGGTTTTGAAGGTAGGGTCGAAGTTAAGTAATTGCAAGGCTGAAATGGATAACTCCCAGGAATCCAAGGGTCAGCAAAACAAGAAACAGATTGACCATCAGAGATTCGCCAAAATACACCTTTTTTAAGAAGTTGTATTCCCCAACAAAGACTCCTCCAGCCCCATGATGGTCGAGAACCTAACGTTGCTTGCAACATGGTTGTATTTCGAAAATATTTGTTTTTATAAACTTGAAAAAGTAGAGATTGTGGGTTATTGATGATGCGCCAAACTTGTTTAGCAAGAAGGGCCTGGTTGAAAGCCACCAAGTCTTTAAAACCTAAACCGCCCTCCCATTTGCCTCGACAGATTTTAGCCCAAGAAATCCAACAAAGTTTATTTTCCTCCTGTTGTTGTCCCCACCAAAATTGTCTAACTATCTGCATTATGCGATTGCACAGTGATTTTGGTATGATGAAGCACATCATAGAATAGACCGGAATAGCAGAAGCAACTGCTTTAATCATTATTTCTTTTCCTGCAGAAGAAAGGAGTTTCTGCTTCCAATCTTGTAGTTTAGATGCAATTTTAGAGATAATCCCCGCAAAAGTGATATTCTTAGAGCGCTCAAATTGAAAAAGGAGACCTAGATATTTTCCAAGATCATTATGCTGCTCAATACCTAGAAACTCTGATAAAAGCTGTTTTTGATTATCTTCTATATCTCTACTAAAGTACACTGAAGATTTGGAATAATTGATAGTTTGACCACTAATAACACTATAAGTATGGAAAAGGTCTTTAATAGATGAAATGGCTGACAGATTGGCTTTTGAAAAAATGATTGTGTCATCCGCAAATAATAAATGGGTAAGACTTGGGCAGTATTTGTTAATTTTGATCCCATTTAAAATTCTAGATTGAACAGCTTGTTGAAGTAAATGAGTTAATCCTTCTGAGCAAAGCACATACAGAAGTGGTGAAAGTGGATCACCTTGTCTAAGACCTCTAGAAGGAGTGAAATAACCATAATTTTGGCCATTGATCCTAATAGAATATGAAACAGAAGTGATACATTCCATAATCCAGAATATGAACTTAGCAGAGAAGCCCCATTTATGAAGAATAGCTGAAATGTAAGACCATTCTAATCTGTCATATGCTTTGCTAATATCTAACTTAAGGGCTAAAAAATGGTTATTACTAGCAACTTTTGTCTTAAGGTAGTGCATTACTTCATGAACAAGTAAAATGTTATCAGAAATAGCTATTCCTTTAATAAAAGCATTCTGACTATGGGATAGGATTTGTGGAATGATGTGTTGAAGCCGTGCAGTTAATATCTTGGATATTATCTTATAATACACAGAACACAAACTAATCGGCCTGAAGTCAGCAACTATCAAAGGGTTTAAAACTTTAGGGAAAAGGGTAATAATGGTATGATTAAAATTTCTAAGCATATGCCCTCCTCTGAAGAAATGTTTGATAGAAGCTATAATGTCATGTTCTATAATATTCCAAAATCCTTGAGAGAACATACTAGTAAACCCATCACCACCCGGAGCTTTAGCAGGATTAATTGAGAATACAGCCTCTTTGATTTCATGAGAGGTAATATTTTGACAAAGATAATCATTCATAGAGGTTGTAACTTTCATAGGAAAATTAGAGAATACCTCTGGAAGAATTGCTGGATTAGCTGAAGTATATTGCTCCTTGAAATGATTGACAAAAATGTTTCCAATAGAGTTATGATCTTGGTGCCAGTTCTGATTAGAATCCATGATACCAAAGATAGTATTTCTGCGCTGACGATGTTTAGTGGATGCATGAAAAAATTTTGTATTATTGTCTCCCAGTTGAAGCCAAGTCTGTCTAGATTTCTGCTGCCAATAAATTTCTTCTTTAAGATAAGCTGAGGTCAACTGAAATTCTAAATTTCTGATGTGTTGCCAATCAATGTTATGATAAGATTGAGCTTTAGCTTCTTGGATGGATTTGGTTAGCATCTGGATCTTTTGAAGAGCATTATTACTGTTTTTATGCTCAACTAACCATTTAACAATGTTGTGCCTGCAAAATTTTAATTTGGCAAAAATTTGGTACATTAGCGATCCGTTTATATGTTGATGCCAAGTAGTTGAAATGATTTCCTTGATTTCTTCATTATTCACCCATTTGTTATCAAAGAAGAAAGTCTTAGGTGGTTTTTTGATTCGAGCATCACACAGAAGCAAAATAGGTCGATGATCAGACCCTAAATCATCTAAATGATGTACTTGAGCAAATTTGTAAGTTGAGAGCCAGAATTCATTAGCTAGAGCTCTATCTAACCGTTCTTTAATCATGTGCGGATGAGATCTCCTGTTACACCATGTAAAAGCAGGACCCAAAAAACCCAAATCATAAAGCAAAAAGTTATTTATAAACTCTGAGAAAATTACATGATGCTCAGGAAAGAAAGGAAGACCTCCAAGTTTTTCTCCTTGGTTTACAACAGAATTAAAGTCTCCCACAAAAAGGTAAGCTAGACTAAGAGATGTCTTGATAGAATTCAGAAACTGAATTTGACCCTCCCTAGTTGACTGCTTAGAGTGTAAATAGCAGCAAATCAAATCAAAAGAAAAGTCTTCACTACCGGAGACAGAGCAAGCAATATAGTAGTTATCATAGTGAGTGATAGTCAATTTCACATCTGAATTCCACAACAAACATAGACCTCCCGAAGCACCTACTGGATCCACACAAAAAATATTGTGAAAGTCTAGCTTCTTGATATATCTGGAACTCGAGGATATCTGATTCTTAGTCTCCATTAGGAACAAAACATTAGGCTTGTAATCTTTGCACATAGAGTGCAAGTGCTGAACTGTCAGGGGATTACCTAGACCCTGACAGTTCCAGCTCAAAATCTTCATAGCTCCCCTGGAGACCTTTCTGGGCTGGTCTCCTCTGCCCTGAATAGTGAATCCGGATCAAATTCCTCTGAAGCCTTATTAACATACTGTGAAGTTCCTTGATCATCCACAAGAACCACCCTCTTCTGCATAAAGTTAGGGACAGTAGTATTATCACCAAGGTCCTCTATGTGACATTTCTTACTTTGTTTCCCTTTTGGATCCACCTCTTCTTGTATATCTGCCTTACGTTTTCCTGATAGTAAAACAGCCATTTTTCCTTTGTTCTGAAGCATCACCTGAGTAGTAGGACTGAGAGTTCTCTTCCAAGTAGTTGTTGTAGCCAATGATTTGGATACCTTCATAGGTAAAACTCCTATAGGAAAGTTAGCCACATTTGGAGCTGGGAGAGAGTAGTCTGGCTTACAAACTTCCTGAAAAAGAGCTCCTATCTCAGCTTGAAACGAGGCGTCTCTTTCAGTTGAAGCATTTGGGTTGTGAGGATCATTTCTGTATAGAAGGTCTAAACAGACCTCTACTTGCTCGAATTCAGTTAGTACTGGTGGGAAGCAAGCATCCTGATACTTAGCACGAAGTCTAGGGCTTAGGATCTTAATCAAGTGTAATGGTAAAAAAATTGGCCCAGGTTTTTGAATTGGCTTATGGACTTTGGTGTTTGGGCCCATAATAGAGGTAAACTGAAAAGCCTTATTCCTCATACCATCATTATTAGAAAGTAACTCAGAGTTAAGATCAATTAACCCTTGTTGCCACTGAGATGTAGATGCAAACCCAGGTGGCTGAGTAAAAGTTGTGCAGACAAAAGGAATATCAGGAAAATATCTTTCTGTGTCAGGAGCAGTATGCTTCTTACCCAAGATATCTGACATTGGCGGCTCAGTAGCCAAGTGTTGCAAGAGTAATGTATACGTGTTATCTTCCACTTTCTCCTCTGGATGAGCTTGTGCTTCTGACGTGGCACCCTGTTGCATGCAATTCACTGTTGCATCGTCTTTCATCTTTTCCTTGATCTTACTGGTATGCATACGCTGAAACTGCCCCCCATGAACTGCTCTTCTAGGACTTGATCCATTTTTAAAATGAGCAGCATAGACATCCTTATTTACTACTTGAGAAGAATGAATTAGCGGTGCTGCACTCAACCAAAGACCATAAGGCAAAGGCTTGCCCCTAGGTAGATTGAAACCTCTAATTTCATTAGCCAGTCGATGTCTGCAGACTCGTATCATATGATTCATCATTCCACAGTAAAAACAACAGTCTGGAAAATTTTCATAGCGAAAATCTGCCCAAAATTGTTCTGGGGTTCTAGGTTTATTGATAAACCCACGCATAAAAGCTCTATCAGTTGCAATATCTACCCTTATCCTGAGGAACTGCTGTCGCCATATTGGATTAGAGAGATCAAAATCTATCTCATATAACCGAGGGAACAACTTACCAATATTATACGCATTGGCCTTAGTAAGGTGATTACGCGGAAGACCATGAATTTGCACCCAAAAAGTAGTGGTTTTAAACCTCATGGTTCTGAGAGGTTGATGAGCAACCCATTCTCTTAACGCAAAATGCTGATTCATGATAGTCCAAGCTCTCTCTTTAAGAACAAAATCATAATCTTCTCTCTTTTCAAAAGCAAAAGAGAAGATACCCAGAGATGTATTTTCGACTTGGATCTGACCCACCAGCTTCCATTCAGCATGAGCCCAGGAGATGACATCGTCCTTAGATATAGGTTTCTTCGTAAAGATCTTACCTAACATTACCCAACGAAACATAGTGGGTAATGAAGATACAGAAGGTTCAAGAGCTAGAACTGGATCGGTAACAGACATGAGCTTAGTTTTTTCAACTAGATCAGATATGGAGAAAGGTTCAAGATTTTGTAACGGAGTAAAAGGGTTTGCAGATGTAGTAAAGTGAGAAGAAGCCATAAAGACTAACCAGAGAAACTGAACATCATTAAATAAAGGGATAGAGTAAATAACAAGAAAAACCCAAGGAAATGAAATGACGGTTATTGTAGGTAATGATTTCATAACATAGGTAATTTGAGTCTCGAGAACCTGTTCTTTGTCTACCATGGGGCATAACAATTGCTCCAAATGGCACACATTGCAGGTTTTAGCTGTAGCTTGAAACAAAGAAGAAGATGGAAAAGCGCGCGTGAAAGCGCGTTCAATTAAATTCTTTAGTTTCCACATTGATTCATGCATATTTATTCTCATCTGAGTTATTTGTAAATCGTTGTGATAATTTCTATCTATAATATATCCAAAAAAAAATCTACCTATAGAGTCAAATATAGATTTTGACTGCCTAATTGGTCATTAACCTGTTTTCTGGACTTTGTTTGTAGGCTTAATTCCTTAAAAAAAAACCCATCTTGCACTTTTTGTTCGTGTATACCCTGACCTTGTAAAAACACCATTTGTACCCAATTTTGGGTTTTTATGTTTCATCTCTACCCAAAAGCATTAAATTATACTTTTTTCATTTGGAAAAGAGTTTAAAACATACTTTTTTCTATTTTAAAATATACAAATAAATCCTTAAACTTAAAAAATAATCAAATACATCCAAATAATTAATTAATTTTTTTAATTTGATAAAATAATAAAAAATTAAAAAAACTTATTATTATTTTTAATTTTTTTGTCGGAAATATTTTTAAAAAATTAAAAAAAAATTCGAAATATTTTTTAAAAAAATTTAAAAAAATTATTATTATTTTGTAATTTTTTGAAAAAGATGGTATTTTTATACTATTAATAACAATAATATCTAATTCGTATATAAGTTAAAAATGAAGGATTGTTTTAAACTTTTTTTCAAATGAAAAGAGTACAATTTAATGCTTTTGGGTAGAGATGAAACATAAAAACTCAAAATTGGGTACAAATGGTGTTTTTACAAGGTTAGGGTATAAACGAAAAAAAAATGCAAGGTGGAGGTTTTTTAAGAAATTAAGCCTTGTTTGTATTTTGCAGTTTTTTATTTAAAAATATAAATAAATTTCATAATTTATTAATAATAAGAACTTTACTTTGATATATGCGAACTTCATTTTTCATGCACTAATATTATATAGAGGTAATATCATATAAATTCACCAACTTTACACGTTTTCTCATTTTAATCACGCCGTTTGAAAACCGTCATTTTCATACACCAACTACCAATTATTCTCAAATTCATACACCGTTCAAAAATCCGGCAAAAATTGACGTGTCCCTATCCGACTTGTTATGGCAATGTCACTATCCGGTTGCCAACTCAGCAATTTTCACCGGATTTTTGAACGTTGTATGGATTTGTAAAAAAATTAATAATTCGTGCATGAAAATGATGATTTTCAACAGCGTGCTTAAAATGAGAAAACGTATAAAGTTAAAATTTTATAACATTAACTCTATTATATAAGCCAGTGAGATTTAGTTCAAGTGATTAGTTCCTTGAATTTCATTATTGAAATCTCGATTTGAAGTTCAGTGCAACTAAATTAAGATCGATTTAAATATAAGAAATTGTTGTAAAATATCTAAAAAAAATATTAGTTTTTTTAACCTCATTCTCCAACTTCATTAACTTATCTCAGCGCATCATACGTTTATTTTTATACTCTACCGATTTCGTTTCATATTCCATATTTATTTTATATGTTTTAGTTATTGCAAACATTTTCTTCTTCTCTTTCATTTTCTGTTTCTTCTTCCTCCTCATTTCATTCAAATAAAAATAACTAACAATTCAGCAAATTAATTCAAAATTTTAAACTCATAACAATTCAACAAACCGATTTCTCTAATTCTATTATTGTTTCTTGAAAATTTATTGCGAGTTTGAAATTCGGTTACCGATCTGCTTGAATTATTAATTCGTAATCAAATTATTTTAAATTTTAGTTTGAATTTAGATCCAACGATCATAACTTTCTCCCAAAAAAAGGGTAAACTATTAATTTATTTTTCCTATTTGAAAATCAATTATTAACAGTTAGGGTTAATGTCATAAAAATTCACCAACTTTACACGTTTTCTCATTTTAATCACGTAGTTTAAATTTTCTCATTTTCATGCACGAACTATCACATTTTTTTCAAATTCATGCACGGTGCTGAGGTGTCACGACTCCATTGGTGTAATTCGCTGAGGTGGAGGTCATTTTAAACCAATGAATGAGTGCCACCTCAGCGTCATGCATGAATTTGGGAAAAAGTGGTAGTTCGTGCATGAAAATGAGAAAATTTAAACTGCGTAATTAAAATGAGAAAACGTGTAAAATTCATGATTTTTTTTGACATTAACCCAAACATTTACAAATAGTTTCAGAAAAATTTCAAAACATAGTTTTATTATCGTTTAAAAAAAAGTTTATATAATAACTTTAAATAGTTTATAAAATTTCAAACAATTTATAAAATTTTCGAACAGATTTTCAACATTTAAAAAAGAACAGTTTCAAATAATCTATAAAAATTTCAATAGTTGCTAGTCTTTTTTTTTTTTCTCTTCTTGAGCAGTGTGTTAGCTTTGCAAGACCTGTCTTGGCTTGTATTTTTTTAGTAATTAATTTGCTTTTTTGGTTATTGACAAAAACAAATTGTAAAAGATAGAAAATGATAATGGAATAATGAAAGGCTTGAGGACATAATCCGAACAATTGGACTTAAGGACACTCTAATTACTAAATTAGCTTCTACTAAGACAAATTGGACTTGAGGACACTCGAATCTAGCATGAGCATCTCCTCACCATTATCCATTTAGTATCACTTCCGTAGACAAGAATAGAAGCTTTTGAGAGAGAAATTAGTGCACAAATTCCTCTTTCCATTTTCCTTGAATTTTTGTCAATCTTGTTTAGTTTTCTTTAGTAGATACGATTAAGATAGTAGTCATTCTTTAAAAAAAAACATAGCCACCATAAATAGATTATTCATCCAATTTAAAAAATTTAACTATTGATGAGACTCGTGTTATAATAATATAATTTTCATTAAATTCTCACACATAATACATACTCCCTCCGTTTTTTTAGTTGTCCATTTAACAAAAATTGCACATACTAAAATAATGTTTTTTTGTCTTAAATTATATAAAAAATATACTAATATAGTCGTATTAGTTAATAAATAATTTTTAAAGTAAAACATAGAATCACTTGTTAAGTATGGGCAAATTTAAAAGATAAAGATCATAATCACCTTAAATTTCTAAATGGAAATAAAATTAACTCAAATAATTTTAAAATCAAATAAATTAAAGTGAAAAAATAAATATAAATGATTTATTTAAATTTTTTCAGACATTTGTATTGTATGTTGAAAGATTAAATTAATTAACAGAAGGCCTAATTAGATTTGATCTAAAAGCTTGACATAATAGACCATTGAAATCATTTTTATTGGGCAATTATAAATATATAAATATCTTGGTGACCGTATATGTGTAACTCGATTGTACGAGAAAATAACATTAATATATTCTCCATCGGATTGGGATTCCCTCAAGTTCAAATGAATTTGAGAAGGTCATGTTCACGATCTACACCGTTTATTGTAAAATGAACGGTGTAAATTAATTTAATTAAAATTGTGCTTTTTTTAATCTACACCATTCATTACAAAAAAAAACGGTATAGATCATTAACATGAACCTCTCAAGTTCAAAATGAACTTGAGGGAATCCCGATCCATTCTCCATCCATTTTGGATTCCTTACCTATTGATTTATTAACTTCATTAAGCCACTGATCAACACTAGGATTAATTCCATTTGTTGTTAATTTTTTTTTGAGAAGATTGTTAATAATTATTGATACCGATATAATATAAAGCGAACCTGAAGTGTGCTATAGTAGTGTTTATCCCATGCATTAGTTATGCCATGTCATAATTACAACAAGCCAATGGAAATTTACGATAGGTAATTTTTCATTTATTAATTAATTTTTTTATTTTGAATTTTTCCACATGACTAACGCACCATTGGTTTGTTGCACGAATGACATGGCGCAACGGTTGTGTGCAATAATTTTTCGTGCTATAGGGGATCGTACTCCGCTTTTTTTTCTCTTCATTAATTATAATTATATTATCAAATTACACTATTTTAGATCATATAATTTAATTATATTATACTAATTAAATACTCTTGTCTATTGTAATTTTTCTTCATTCATACTAATCTTTATGTTTTGTGTGTTTATGAGGTGGTATGAAACTGGTTCAAATCAAACTGAATTTTTATTTTTATTTTATTAAAAATTGAATTAAATTAATTTTATAAATTTTAAAATATTTTAAACTAAATTAAGTTAAAATAGTCAGCTTAGTTGATTATTTGATTTAGTTTTTTTTTCAAGTTCGATTTGTATCAAAATAGACTTGGAGTTCTTTAGTATCAAAGTTGAATCGAATTAAAAAATTAAGATTTTGTAATTTTAAATTAAATTATATTAAAAGAATTGGTTTAATTTGATTAATCAGTTTGTGGTTGATTAAAAATTATATTAAATTTTGTTTTAATTAAGTTTTTTTAATTTAGTTGATTAATATAAAAAAAGCTAATTTATTTTTATAGATAAAATAAATTAATGATTAGGGTTTTCTGCTCTAGTGGTAGAGCCTTTTGAAGTAATAGTGGGGACAAGGCACATGCCATTAGAACCCAAAAAGTGTATGGAGGTGGGTAGAGTTTGGTGGATAAGTGATGTAGAAATCTCTTAAAAAAAACCTGATATATGTCTAGCCATGAACAGTGGCTATAATGTAGGTAAAATTATACCAAAAATTTATAATATAAATAATATAAAAAATTTAAATTGGTCAGTGCTATAAATTTTAAGGTCGAAAAATTATAGTATTAATTTATATATTTATATTTTTTAAAAATTCAAAAAATAAGGTCGTCAATTGCCCACCATAAACTCTTCTTAAATCCGCCTCTTATGAATTGTTTAGGTCTGCTTGGTTGCTCTTTCATTTTTATTTTTATTTACTTATTATAAATTTGGATTTGATTTTGCTCAAAACCAATTTTACATTATTCTGATATTCTTTACATCTAATATAATTTACATTTTTTTATTTGAAAATTAGATAATATTATCTTTTATTTTTATTTTATTAATATATTAGCTTTTTATTTATTTTTATATTAATCTATTAAATCACTTAATTTAAATAAAATTTAATATAATTCATAAACTTATTTTTGATATAATAATAGATAAAACCATATTTTGTAAACTTTAATTGTTTATTGAATCCAGTAATTTTTTTTAATGAATTTTAATTTCTTTTTAAAAAAGAATTGCACTTCTCTTATTTTTCTAATAGCAGAAAATGTAAAAAAGTAAAAATAAAAATGAATAAATATATAAAAATGAATTAATTAAAATCTCATAAAAATATACTTCTATTTATATTTATACCAAAAATAAATTTAATTTTATAAATTAAATCTTTTGATTTAGTCGACTAACATTAAAACTGGACGAGAAGCCTAAAATATGAACATAAATAAAAAAATGAAAATTATACCGTTTAATTTTAAATAAAAAAGGAAATTATTAAATTATTAGCAAATATTAAAAGTATCGTAATAGTTTTACTTTTAAACTAATGAGCTATAACATCCATAGTTTCATCTAGAAGGTTTGATCTAGAAGGTTATGGGACACTTATTATTCACTACTCTTATCTCTTTATAAATTGCTTAATCATCAAACCCTAAGATGGCAACAAATATTTGATAATTAAGCTGCCTAATTGTATCATCATCAAAATTAAAGGGTTTCTCTATTTTAAGAGCTTATGTGATCTCGTTGTTTGTATAACGTTTTCTTTCCATTAGGTAGAGTTAGGTTGGGACTTTTATTTGTTTAAAAATAAAAAAAGGAAATAAATAGAGGGATTCCATTCTTTGCCATTTTAAAGAAGGCTTAAATGCACCAAAAATTACAAACTTTCGCGTATTTTTGATATTTAACATAATTTTTTAATTTTGGCATATTTAACATAAACTTTTCAAAAAAAGTGAAATATTTATCTCGCAATTTGCAGCTAACTAGCCGTATACAATTATTTTGTAGAATATTGTCAATAAAATATTTATTTAGGGATTAGTTAGACAATTAGTTAGTTAGTGTTTTAGGTTGCTTCAAGTTCTTTTTAGAGTTTTAATAAGTATATTTTTTTATTTTAGTACTTATTAGTGTTTATTTAATTTATTTGCAATTTTATTTAATTTGAACTCATTTTCGTGTTTTTATGACACATACCATTAATCGAAAAATAACCCAAGCCATAATCGTAATCGGGTGATTTCAAAGTTCGCGGTTAACTGTCAGGGGGGCCTATAATCCTCATGAAGGACAAAAGATCAAAATCTGTATCCAGTGAGAATTACGAATTCTATTAAAATAAAATCACGAGAGTTTGAGATCAAATCAAATTCCTAATCCATTAGGTTGAAGAATGTGAGAAATAGACTTAGGCCCTCTTTGAAACAATTCCAATTGTCAAATAAAATTCATTTATAAATGAATTTTATATGGAAATCATTTACAAATGAATTACACCGTTTGAAATGAAAGAATATAAAATTTAGAATTGAAATGAATTCTATATATTTATGTTTGAAATAAATTCTAGAATTAGATTCTTTACAACTTTGTATAAACATTTTAAAACATATTTTTTTAAAATTTTAATATATCGTTTATAAAAAATTAATTTTATATTTAAAAAATTATTTAAATTTTATTATATCATTTAAGGCTAATAATTATTTCAAAAATAATCAAAACCAGCCATGTGTTCCTGAAGATCTGCATATTAATTAGCAATCTCTTCAATTTCTCAGGTTATATAGCAGTTTTGATTATCTTTATTAGAGTTATTAGGTGGGATTAATTAATATTTTTATTCTCATTTATTTAATAAGAGTTTTCATTAAAGTTTCCTGAGTTAGTTACAGTGGTGGCTGTTTGTCTTGTTCACTCGATTAGTTTAGTATTATCATTGTCAAAGTATTGAAAATAAAGTGTGGTTGGGCTGTGTTGTGCTGCTGAAGCAGCGATGAATTTGAAGTATATGCATTGTATAGGCACTGCATCTGCCTCGGACTCTTTATCCACCATCGTTAAGGATCGCTGGCGTGGAGGTTCTCCGGCGTCGGTGGCATGGCGGGTTTTAATAATTTTAACTTTAAAAAAAAAGTTAGTAGTAAAAATTAAAAGTGAAAGAGAATAAAAATAAAAATAAATAGCTTATGAAGTAAGGATAATTTAGTCAAAAACAAATTGTTCTTTTAAATTTTTGGAATTCATTTGCAAATTCCACCTATTTTAGTTGGATTTACAATTCTTCAAATTATAACTAAACTCAATTTCAGAATTTCAATTTCAAGAATTATTTTAATACATTAATTCATTTCAAACATAAAATTTGAAATTGTAAATGAATTCCACATAATTTAAGGAATTCATTCATTGCAAAGGGGCCTTTAACACTTAATCATTGCGTATATTATTAGGAGCATTTATAGATTTTAGTTTTTATATTTCATCCAAAAAATAATAAAGGAACATATACGTTTGTTGAATAAAGAAAGAATTACAATCCATACAAAAGGTGAAAATTTGGAATTGGAGAAAGGTTCATGAGAATGAGTTTTTTTTAGCTTTTTCTTATGGTTTATAAACTAATAGTCTAGAATGAATGAGCTTTAAACTATTTTTTGGATGATTGATTGTTTTAATGAAAATTTATCCTCAAAATTATTCTTAAATTAGTATTGTTTTTGAAATAAAAAATATGAAATCTTAATTCATGTTTGATGTGTTTATATATATGGGCAAATTATAGATATACATTCACCATTTAGAAATAATAGGTTTGATATAGTTTAAGTAAGGTTTTGGGTTCGAATTTTGTGAATGCAGAAAATCTCCGTTGGCAGGCTCAGCCACCATATCAAGTGTGCGACGCGGGTTGAATCCGGATTAGTCAGGGCGAAATCTTGAAAACTGGATGGACAACTAAAAAATAATAATAAAAATTTAAAATTTGAATATTAAAATACCGGGCCGGTAACCCGATCAGTGTGGCCATGGATTCAAAGTTCAACCGGTTGAATCTTTAAAATAAAAACAAAATAAAATTGTATAAGAAATGGTTTAGTAAGATAGTATGTTTTGGGCTTTCAATTGTTATGATGGGTTTTATATTGGATCATCGCGCAAATCACTTAAAACTGGACTTGGTTTGCATTCATATCTTAAATTGTTATGATTTTCATTTCAAACTAAATCTATTTATCATATTCTCGTTCGCTAAACAATTGTTAGAATTTTCGGTTCATAATTAAACTCTCCCACCAAAATCAAGTTTGTTGTATTAATGCTTGGTTAGGAAAAAGAGACAATAAGATAGCCTAACAAATGCGATACTCATGAATTCAATGTGACACCTTTATTTAATTTTGACAATTTTTCGTAAAAAACCATGAAAGCATAAAATTAAATTGATATAATTTTGACCAACTTTCATCATTAAGTATTTTAAACATTAGATAAACTGTAAGTAAAACCACCGAAAAAGAAAAAGAAAAATGAGAAATACATTACAGTAATAATTTTTATGGTCACACCATAGAATGTTGCCAACTTGAGAAAGGAGATCTTAGGAGTGGTAAGAGAGAAGCCGAGAATAAAATAGAACTTTTATTTAAAATTTGTTTTTAGTAAAATCTTAATTATCTTATTTTTAGTCTACTGTTAATTTTATTTTTTATTTTAAAAGTTGACTATAAAATCCGATAATAGTGTTGCATAGCGACTGTTGAAGATGATGTGTCAAATTAGAATCCAGTAGTAAGCAAACCCTAATTCTAAATTAACTCCAAAATCTTTGCCACTTCTTCTTGTCTGCCCCCTGACCTTCTTTGCCAACACAACAGACAAAAACTTTTAATTACCGTTTATTTATATTCCATTTAATTAATTTATTACCTTCTAAAACCCTAAAAATTCCTTCATTTTTGAATTGAAAAAACCCTAATTATCTCACTCCATCAGAAACCCTACTTTTCTGGTTCAGGACTTTTACAGAGACAGAGAATTTTATGTTCCCGCCTCGTTGAACTGGTGTAAAATAGAGAAGAGGGTGAGTGAAATTGAAATGCAAGTTCATAGTGATGCAGAAATTGTTGCAGAAAGGCCCTTGTTCTACTCCCATCCTCTGCACTTCTTCTTCTCAAACTCTTAATCTTTTCAAATTTCGACACAAACCCACTTCTTCTTATCACTCCCTCTCTACTGGGTTCCCTTCTTTTCAACCCCAAACTCCCATTTTCTCCTTATCTCATAAACCCTCTTCCTCAATGCCCACGGTGGCTCCACCTCTTTCCGGCACCAGCTCCTCCTATTCTGGCTGTGTACCTAAAAAAACTAACATAATCAGAACAAACTACAGTGGTACTATATGCCGCTGTGCAGCAATTGACAGAAAGAACAACAGGGTAAGCCTTAAAGTTCCATTTCGGGCCTGGGTGGTAGTCCGCCCTGCCTGGTACCATACCGCTGTGGTGGAAGATGGTAGTCCTGTGAGCGCAGCTGCAAAGGCGGCGGTTGAGGGAATGGAGAGTGAGGATAATGAGGATGGTGAGGATGCGAAGGTAGAAAAGGGGACGGTGAGAGTGAGTAATAGAAGGCAGAGAAGTGAAGTTTTAGAGAATGCAAATGCAGATTTGTTGACAATTCCAGGTGTGGGTCCCAAGAATTTGAGGAAGTTGGTGGAGAAAGGGTTTCAAGGAATGGCTGAGCTTAAGCAATTTTATAAGGACAAGGTATTGTTCCTATTATTGTCTTTGTTGTTGCTATTTATTATTCTAGTTTTTTGATTCGAGTTAAAAGTATTTCTTTTGAATTTATAGGTAGATATGATACTAGGTTGTGGTTACTATTTACTAAGCATGATTTGTATACTTAACAAAATTTCTGGTTCATGTTTATGAAGTTTCTTGGGAAGGCGAATGAGACCATGGTCGAGTACCTACGGAGTTCTGTTGGAATTATTCACCGAAATCATGCTGAGAGCATTACAGTTTTCATCAAAGATAGGGTGGATGAAGAGTTAAAGGACGTAAACACAGATGCCAAACCTTCACCTAAGGACCGGATTACATTTTGTGTTGAAGGAAATATTAGCGTTGGAAAGACAACGTTTCTTCAGAGAATAGTAAGTGATACAATTGAGCTTCGTGATCTTGTTGAAGTGGTGCCAGAACCCGTTGATAAGTGGCAGGATATTGGACCTGACCACTTCAATATACTGGATGCTTTCTATGCTGATCCAAATAGGTATGCATATACTTTCCAGAACTATGTCTTTGTCACAAGGGTGATGCAGGAGAGAGAGTCGTCTTCTGGGATAAAGCCACTCAGGTTGATGGAGAGGAGTGTTTTCAGTGACAGAATGGTAAGCCACTCATGACCAGAACTTTTTTATGTAGTCAAATAATCATAAGTATGTATTTTTCGTGCAAATTTCATGGGTGTTATTTTGTACCCAGTTTCTTCCTTCCTATAAAAATGAAATCTTAATAAGATTGTGTATTACTACTTGCATATATTTGAAGTTTATCTATCATATATGGATTCAAAACCTTGGCATTCTTTTTCATCGGTTGATCCCGTCCTGGAGGAACAAAATTTGAATTTAATGGTTCCCAGGCTAATACTGTTTGATTGGATTTTTACATGGCGAAGGTATTTGTACGAGCTGTGCATGAAGCAAAGTGGATGAATGAGATGGAGATCAGTATTTATGACTCATGGTTTGATCCAGTCGTGTCAGTTTTGCCTGGGCTTATTCCTGATGGTTTTATCTATCTTAGAGCAAGCCCTGATACTTGCCACAAGAGAATGATGATTCGGAAGAGAGAAGAAGAGGGTGGAGTCAGTCTTGATTATCTTCGTGACTTGCATGAAAAACATGAGAGCTGGCTTTTTCCTTCTGAAACTGGTAATCATGGAGTATTATCCTTCAGCAAACCCACTCAACTGGATAACTCTGTGCATCCTGATATAAGAGATCGTGTGTTTTGTTTGGAAGGGGATCATATGCATTCAAGTATTCGAAAGGTATTGCCACGCGGACTAACAGACATATTTTCCTCTATTAGTCACATGATAAACATCATGGTTTACTCTTTTTTTGTTATCCTTAGGTGCCTGCTTTGGTTCTTGACTGTGAAGCCAACATTGATTTTAGCAGAGATGTTGAAGCAAAGGAGCAGTAAGATAACAAACCCTCATCTAAATATCTTGTTTTATAAGCAGAAAAGAAATATTAATTTAAAGGTTTTTTTATCATTCTTTTTTCAGTGATCTTTTTTATCAAATAATGCATATGGATGATTAGTTCAATTTGTGTTAGGAGTTCGGACAGATTGTTTTTAAGTTTGTCTAGAATGTTACTGTGCTTGTGTAGTATATCAAGTTATTTATGAAATTTAAGAAACACTGGACTAGTGGTATTTGATGCCCAAGCTTTGATTTTAATCTGCATCATTTTATAAACTGCATTATCGTGTTCATTTGCTCTTGCTTGAATGTTTTGTTCTCCTGGGGACTATTGTTCACATAGTAGATTATTAGTAGATTCCATAATCTCTATTTGAGAGTTTTATGTATCAGAATGTTTGTAGTCTAGTAGACTTTGTTGGTTAGTGGTCATCAATAAGAAATTTTATGCATGGTTCTAGATTAGTTATTGACTTGGTTCTAGCACTATAACAGGCTTTATTTTTTTGCTTCGTAATATCTACTCCGTTGTTTCTCTAGAATGTGATTAGAAATTTGGTATACTGATGTAATGCTAGTATTTGATGCCTAGTGCTTTCAGAAAATGCTGGCATGTACCAACTTTGGTGCTCTCCGAATCTGTGATTTGTCAATTTAATTTTGTGATCTAAAAGTTTCTAGTATCTGATATTTGAGATTGTTAAAGCTTGTATGCTGTCAAATTATATTGTTTTAAAAATTCTTTTCTTTTGTTTCGTTTCGTGACAGTTATGCTCGTCAAGTAGCAGAGTTTTTCAAGTATGTGAAAAACAGGAAAGGAGTTGCATCCCCGACAGCTGATAAAGGCGGTTTTATGAGAGACCCGAAGGTTTTGTTTCCTGAAAAAGGCGGATTGCTTTTTCCAAACAAAATGCACTTCTCAGATTCGGCACTCAAATCATTAGATATTAGACGAGCAATGTCGATCATGTCTGGTAAGTAGTAGTTTCGTGGCCGCATTTTGCAACCTAGGTCTGTGTAAAGAGTTTTCCCGTCGTCTGATACTGTCCTTGGTTGATGTGTCTAGTTACTCAGTTCAGGTCATGTAAAAATGTTAACCCCTAGGCTTTAGTGATGTAGATGCTTGTATGATGGAATGCTTTGATGGTCTTAATGTTTGACGATGCTTAGTTTTCTGCAATCCCCATTATATTATGGTTGCTTTTTCATTTGATGACCATTGTTTGTTTGTCATCTGATAGCAAGCGCTCCCTCTCCCCAGTTATATATATAAAAAAACGATAGAAAGTGGTGAACTTAATCTTGCAATCAAATTTTCTGATAACTACTCTGGATTAAAACTTTCTATATCCTGGCTAATGTATATTGAGCAGAGATGATGTAATAAGAGTGAGGTGTGTGGTTCAAGGTCTGTCTTGGTATCAAATCTTGACAAAGACAAACTTACGAATTGAAGATTATTTAAAAAATAAAGACTCTTCGTCTTTCCCAAAAAAAAATAGAGACTTTAGAAAATAAAGTTTATATGAAGAATAAAGGCTATTAGCAATATCATTATAACATCGTTGTAGATATAAAAAAAATAGACTTTAGAAAATAAAGTTTATATGAAGAATGAAGGCTATTAGCAATATCATTATAACATCGTTGTAGATATAATATATGTCGCATTGACTAGATCTGTAATGATGTAATGTAATATTGTAATTTGTAAATAAAAATATATCTTGTATTGTAACTCCTCTATCTTTTCATTTTTTTTGACAATCGAATAATTTTTCATTAATAATAAAAAGCAGTTACAGGTGTAAAAATTCAGAATGGGTATAACAGTTTCTAATGACCTGACATGAAACAAGATATAAGCCTTGATTCGCAAAATCGCCTTACAAAATAAAATCAAAATTACATAACTGCTCTGACATAATAAGATCTAATCCTTTTCTGTCTAACAGAAGATTCACAAACTCTTCATAAAAAAACAACAAATCTTTCATATAAAAAGAACAGCAAATTTTTTTAAAAAAAAGACAATCGCTATAAAATAATTCTATAAAAAAAAACTAACTTAACCTATAACGATTTCATCTTCAATCTTGAAAGGTCTTGATCCATCTCCGATTTTTTATTTGTATATATATTGAAATTGATGCGCCTCGTCGATAGATTTACCAACTAAAATAAAAAAAAAAGGCTTAATTACTTAAAAACCACCCACTTTGAACTTTTTTTTCGTTTATACCCTGACCTAGAAAAAAATTCATTTATACCCTGACATATGTATTTATGTTTCATCTCTACCCCGAGGAACTAAATTAATCTCTTTTCATCAAGAAAAAAGTTTAAAATAGTTCTTCATTTTTAACCTAAACTAATTAGAGATTAATTAGAAATAAATTTTTCTCAAAAATGAAGGACTATTTTAAACTTTTTTTTAAATAAAAAGAGGTTAATTTAGTGCCTCGGGGTAGAGGTGAAACATAAACACATACGTCAGGGTATAAATGAACTTTTTCCTAGGTCAGGGTATAAACGAAAAAAAGTTCAAGGTGGGTGGTTTTTAAGTAATTAAGCCTAAAAAAAATGAAAAGAGTCAGTCACTTATTTTATTATAAAGCAATAAAAAAGAAATGGCTATAGCCAACGGCAAAAATAAACCATTGACGGCAGCCGAAGCGAAAAATAAAAGAAGAAACGCTTGACGACTAGAGTTTTCTAACTCCTCTATCTATGGCTTAAGAAAAATGGTTAATTCCTAAAAAAATCATGAACTTTACACGAAATTTCATTTTAATCATGACCTTTAAAAATTGCCATTTAAAGGCACGAACTTTCATTTTGTTTCAAATCTATCATTTCAGTGTATTTTTGTTGACTAAATTCTTCAATAAACCATTAATGAAACACCCAAATTATCTTTTAGTTAGAGTATATAGGATTAGGAACTTTTGGTTCGATAAAATACACCGGATTTTACTTTGGCGATAGATTTGAAACAAAATAAAAGTTCGTGCCTTTAAATGACAACTTTTAAAGTTCATGATTAAAATGAAATTTCGTGTAAAGTTCGTGATTTTTTTAGGAATTAACCCTAAGAAAAATTACTTGTTATGATTAAACTAAAAACACATTAACAGTAATATTTTTGTAATAATATAAATATACTGTTTATAGATTACTATGTTGGACTAATAAAATTAGCTTATTTAAATGTGCTAATTTTCTTAAATACATGTTTCGCCAAAATAATTACAACTTTACATTGCAAGTTTTAGTTTTATTTTTTAATTTTTTGCCTTAATTTTATTTACCTGTTTTGTTTTTTTATTTACCAAAATACCTTTTTCAGTTTTTCAATTTCGGTTTTCGGTTTTTTCGGTTCGGTCAATCAAACCGACCGAACCGACCGACAATTTTTTTATATAGTGTAAGATTAGTATATATATAGTGTTAATTTTTATTTTTTATAGATTTTTTTCCTAGAATTTTTTATAGTGTAACAATAGTGATATACAGTGTTTTTATGGTGTTTATATACTGTAAAATTAGTATATAAGTAGTGTATAAGTGGTGTATGAGTAGTGTATAAGTAGTGTATTTATAGCATTTTGTAGTGTTTTTTGTGGTTTAACCATGAAACACTGCAAATACACCATAAACACTGTAAATGCACCATAAATATACTAAAAAACGACAGAAATACACCATTAATACACCAAAAATACACTAAAACGTAAAAATATTATAAAATTATTACAAATGCACCATAAATCAATATTTTCTTTACAAAATCAGTAGCAGTAAACAAATCTATGAATAAGAGAAGACAAAATAAATAATTATATGAACAATAGAATACTTTTATAAACAAAAAATTATAGATCTACAATAATTTATTTACAAAATATTTAAATCATTAAAAAAAACCTAAAAAATTACACAAATCTAAAAACGAGTCGAGAAATCCATAGCGCGAACGGAAAAGACGAACGGACTAGCGCGAACGGAAAAGACGAACGAACTAGCGCAAACGGAAAAGACGAACGGAAAAACGACCGAAAACGACGAGAAATCCATCGGAAGTAGACGAACAGAAGCGCGACCGGAAAGACGAACGGAAAAGTAATCGGAGGAGATAAACTGAAAATCAAATGAAAAAGAAAAAGAAAAGAAGAAGAAAAGAAGAGAGAAGAAGAGAGAGAAGAGAGAGAAAAAAAGGTGGCTATGTAAAAGTTTAACCTAAAATGAGATAAGACTTCTTTATATAGTGGGTATTTTTGGTAAATAAGTTAGCTTATTAGATAATGTAGGATAAGAGGAAAAGATGGGCCAAAATGGTGTAAATATTTTACCCAAAACAGATATTTGGAAAATAATATCTATTTAAATATTTAAATTTGTAGTTTATATTATATTTTTTAGTTAATAATTAATTTAAAACATTATTAAATAGTACTCCCTTCGTGCTAAACTGATAAACAATTTATAACAAATATAAATATTAAAATATTTAATTTTTTAAGATAAAATGAGTTAAATAATTAAAAAAAATATTACACTTCTTTTTATTTAATATAAAATTTCTTTTGTCTCATTTAAGAAGGGATAATTCCATTTTTTTCTTTTTAAAACAAATGACTATAACTCTATATACAAATTAAATGACCACCATAAAATAAGAAAAATACAAGAGATTTACAATTGAAAGAAAAAACAATTTTCTAAATTAGTTTTTTACATATTCCTATTTTGTCAGATTTTCCTAATTAAGGCATGATTAGTCTAGTTTGTATTAATTTATTTTCTACATAATCATTATTTCATATGAATTAAAACAAGCATAATTTTAGGCT
This sequence comes from Mercurialis annua, assembly GCF_937616625.2. Lineage (NCBI taxonomy): Eukaryota > Viridiplantae > Streptophyta > Magnoliopsida > Malpighiales > Euphorbiaceae > Mercurialis > Mercurialis annua. The sequence goes on from NC_065570.1 coordinate 68,605,120, forward strand.
TAATACCTTAGAAAAACCCGACCTTATAGCCCCTTTTCGATCATACCCTAACGTTGAAAACTTGTCAATTTTACCCTATTTCGCGTTTTCTCATTTCAATTGTACCCCAATATTTGTCAATTTTTTTAATTTAAATGATGAAATTATTTAATTAACCATGTATAAAGATAAAATTAAATTTATTTCCATTTAAAAAAATACAAATAAGTCCATTATTTTTAAAACTAATTAAAAACCATAATCAAATTAAAACTAATTTAAATTTTTAATAAATTTAACTAAATCTAAATAAATTTTAAACATATACAATTAATATAGGGTTAAATGCAAATTCATACACCAAATTTGACCTAATTTGCAATTACAACATAAACTTTTAAACTTGGCAATGTCGGTAACCAACTTTCATTTCTTGGCAAATTGGTACACCGACCAATCATAAAACGACAAATGGCGGTTTATTACAATATCCACGTTAGTGTTTTTTGAGTTTGGTGTATCGATTTGCCAAAAGTGTAAAGTTGGTTACTGACATTGCCAAGTTTCAAAGTTTATGTTGTAATTGCAAATTAGCTCAAAGTTGATGTATGAATTTGCATTTAACCCATTAATATATGCTATACATGGAGAACGTTTATGAATTTTTTTTCAAATGAAAAAAATGTCAATTTAATATTTCAGGGTACGATTGAAACGATAAAATGTAAAATAGAGTAAAATTAGCAAATTTTCAACGTCCGGATAGGATCGAAAAGGGATTATAAGGTCGGGAGTTTTCAAAATATTAGGCCCATAATTTTACTAAAAGGTGAACTCCTAAAAGTTTAGAGATCGAAGGATTCTCTCCAATGAGCTCTATATTCAATTTAATATAAGTCGTAAAGAAAGAAACTCTAACAATCAGGATGATCCTATAGTGCATTAAAGACCCATAACTCAATCCCAAAAATAGGTCCATAACAAAAATCTTGGAGAAAAATGATCCTACAAAACACTCCTACACAAAGAAATTCCAAGCCAATAACCACCACATACTATATTGGGAATGCAGCACAAATGTTCACAATTAAGATTATGAAAAACTGTGATTGATTGCAATATAAAAAAGAACCTCTAGAATCAATCAAACTGACAATTTAACAATAATATATACTAACTGATGAAATCCCATTAAGCTTCTCCTGCATAAATTTAAACTGGAATAACATCTATCGTTCAGAATTTGAGAAGAAAGGGACTCGTCTCTTACTTTAGTAGTGGAAAAACATCAAATTTCTGATGATTAAAGAGATATAATGAAGAGAAGAAGAGGGAAACATAAGGGGGAAATCAGCTTTTAGTGCCAAAGATAGCAGAAAAATCACATTTAGTTATAGATTTGTGGCATATCAACATTTACAATGCACATACTGATAGAGAAAACTTGCAATACAAATTGATGAATTTAAATTCCAAATGACGAAAAAATATTGTTATGGGGTGCAAACTCACATTAAGAACTTGAAGCAAGAGAAGAGCTTAGAGAAGAAATCTTTAATTCCTTTATGATGTAGTTTCTCTTCCCGGTTTTCTCCACTCCTCTCGTCGTTGGTATCGGTTTCTTTTGCTTCTTCAAGAAAATCTGAATCCACAACTAGTTAGGTTAAACTACTTATTGGAAGGTAATGGAAAGAGGAACTTGCAAAAGAAATGGAGGAAAGATGCATAAATGACCTAAATGGTACTGGCTTTAGCAAAATTAAGCATTATATAGTTAATATCAAGGAGTTGAAGATGGTTTTCCCAATATTTCAGTTCTACATATAGCAAATGATCTAACAAGAGTTTATGGGCAGACTTATAGTTTGAAGGATGAGTCAAGCTGAAGAGTTTGTTGTTAGTACAAGAAATCATTCATGGGGCACAAAAATTACTAATTTAAGATTTTACTTGAGAGAAGAAAAGAAAGGTGCAAATTTCCAGCACTATAAACCAGAATTGATGACAAATTGCAATTAAAAAAAATGCATGCATCATTCAACAGCATCGGTTTGATACTTGTAAAATCCAAAATGAGGAATCATGTCATTAGGGAATGCAAAGCAAGCTGTGGAGAAGTAGAATATAGGGAACAGTTAACTTACATGAAGAGGTTCCAGAAACTAAACCAAAATCCATCAATTTCACTCTCTTTGCAGGTGGTTCATCTTCTCTAGCCTCATCTTTCTCATATATCAGGTGTACCCCACACTTTTTCACCTTTAATTTTTCCATGTCGGTTTTCTTTCCACTAAATGCACTGAACTCAAATGAGGCCTCATTGATGACATTGATGCCGCTTTTCATTAGCCAACTGTTTAGATCAGAATCAAAATTTGACTCATACCAAAGAAACACATGATCCGATTCATAATATATAGGATTTGAATAAGAAGGCATGCAACAACTGAAGCAACCGTGCTTTACACCAACAGCGTTTTTGAAACAGCATTCGACTTTCAAAGAAAGCGAACTGTAAGACCCAAGGCTGAATTGATCAAGAACCACAGAAAAAGCAAATCCAAAGAACGGAGTGTTAAAGCAATCAGGTGGGAATTCAGTCGCTATTGAGGATCCTTGGCTTTCATATTTGTACCATTCTGGAACTTCACTACCAGGTATACAAAACTGATAAGAATCCAAAATGTTTTCTGTCTGTGTAAAAGATTAGCAAAATAAAATCACGACATTAATTAATTAGATAGAAAAGAAATAAATGATAGGACGTTGCATGCGAGTTTTAAAGGTTAAGGAATGCAACATTAATTAATTTATGGAATACGAATGACTGTAAAAATTCATTTAAAATCTTTACATTACGCCAATTGACCGCAATTTGGGGTCAATGAGATGAGAATTTGGAGGTTAATAAATGTAAATGCTTACTTCCATAAACCTCCCTTAACTCTTTATAATAAACTTCCAATTTTACATTACATACTTTTCACTCTCAATTTTAAACTCACATGCAATGTGTATGCCTTAATAGAGAGAGAGAGAGACTTACAGAGTTGTTAAAAGCAATAGCTACTTCTTTTAAACTAAACCGTGCCTCTGCTAGAATGTTCGAACGTGAATTCTCATCCAAATTCAGGCAATTGCAATAATTGAATTTGAAAGTAACTAAATTATCATATTCCGTTTCTAAGTATTCAATATATTCAGACAATTCTATTGATGGACTGTACCAAGATAATTCTGCAGATTCCAAAGATCTGCAATTTTGTACTTGGAGTTGAATTAGTTGCTGTGGAAGCTTAGGCAAACTTTGGAGTCTCGAGCAACGGTTTAGATTCAATTCTCTTAGTGATGATAAAGAGACGATGTCATCGGGGATTTCAACAAGTGTGGTCCCATTCAGACATAGCTTTCTTAGGCAGCTCAAACCATACAAAGGAGGCAATTCACAGAGATTTCTGCAGTCACTCAAATTAAGCTCTTCAAGATACTTCAGCTCGCAGATGCTGTGTGGGAGAATCTTGAGATTTTCACATTCTTCCATTATCAAAATTATAAGTGATGATGTGGGCGATATGATCGATGAGGGCAATGCTTCTATTGCAGTCTGACTTAAATTTAAAAATAATACATCTCCTGCGATCTCTGGCAACTCGTGAATGTTCCGACAGCCAGTGAGATTGAGGCTTACACAGCCATCCAGAAACGGAATTGATGGGGACAATTTTTCCATTCCAGAAATGGTTAGATCTAACCATTCTATGCTTCTTGGAATCTCTGGAAGACTCTTCAACTTCTTGCACCCATATAGAAAGAGATGAGTAAGGTTGTAAAGGAACTTTATAGAGGAGTCAATCTCAATCAAGCTTTCACAGAAATAAATGTATATCTTCTCCAAGTTTTTAGCCGAAGAGAGATTTGGGAGTTTCATTAACTGTTCGCATCCAGAAAGATCCAACCTTTTCAAATTTTGAGGACTCTGTAAATATGAAAACACATTAATATGATACAAGAAGATATTTTTTATTAAGTTCATATATCATAAATTAAGCTTAGGGACCAAGCTGAACTTTTCTATTGCTAAATTAAAATGGCTAAACACAATATTTTTTTCTTTTCAACTCTTTGTATACGGAAGTCGATTTCAATCCAATAAGTGAAATTTTTAATGGTGAAATGAGGTTTCGGGTTTTTAAGAATTTAAAAATGATTTTCAGACATAATTTGCCGTACAGAAAATACTTGACATTTTTATAACTTTGATTTATCTTTAGCATTTGTTTCATTTTTTCAAAAAATTAACATGAAAATTAAAAGTTAAATGTACTTGAGGCTCACCTTGTCTCCATCCCATAGTTGTGTGATACTGCACCATGTTATCTTAAGCTCAACAAGATTTTCCATTGAAAAGTTTGATGGCAGAGACTTATAGGGATAACCTTCCCAATGTAACAAATTTAGCGTGTTGGGAAGATAATGAAGAAATTTTGATTCATGGTATTCAAGCAATCCCGATTCAAGGAAATTTTGTACATCCCAATTCTGTTTGTAAAATTTGAGCAATCTTAAGTTAGTCATCCTTGAAAAAGCTTTAGGGTGCAAGAAAACCTTTGTGACTTCGTATAAGTCCAGATAGATGCCTTGAACTGCTTCATTCGCCTGACAAAAAGAGAGAAGAGATTTTAAAAGATTTCAATGGAAAACAAGCCAAGTAAAGCTTTTTAACTATTTGATAGATAAAGAGAAAATTCCATGTCATACCAAGTTATTTGTTAACATCTGACAGATAACCTTGAAATTACTCAATCTGCTGCCTTCTCGTTGAGCAATCTCTCTACCCGTATCTTGTATAAGATCATGCATATCTAATACATTGCCCTGTCCAATAGTCAAGAGACACTTATCTATTAGGCGCATTATTCCCCAATCAAAATTTCTGAACCCACTACCTTTCTCTAGTATATCTTTGGCACGAGTTCTACTCGCTCCTTTAAAGAAGCATGCTATATCAAGAAATATATCTTTTGTCTCCTGTTCCAGTTCATTGTAGCTTATTTCTAATATTTTCTGAATTTCAGAATGAGGAGAATGTTTTAATTTATCCACTATAATTTCCCATTCTTCTAGGGACCTTTCACATAGATGAGAGCCCAACAATTTAAGTGCTAGTGGAACACCTTGTGCATACTTCAACACTTTTTTTACCAATTTAGTATAATCCTTTGAATGATTGCTCTGCTTAAAGGCAAATATATTGAATAGCTGGAGAGCATGACTATACTTGAGTTGCCTAACCTTATATGTTTTGTGACAAAACTGAAGCACTTCTTTGTCCCTGCTTGTTACAATGACTCTACTGCCTGGATTAAGCCAACTCTTAAGGTCCCCAATTAAACTGCTTAATTGGGCCGACTCATTGACATCATCCAAAACGATCATGACTTTATTTCTTTTCAGCCTCTCTAAGACAGAAGTGGGAAGTACATGAAGCATTCTTATATTCAAATTCTTATCGCCTAAAAGCTCCCTTAAAAGAATTTGTTTAAGCTGAATCAAACCAAACTTTGATGAATCTTCCCTGACATTGCTAAGGAAGCAGCGACCATGAAATTGGCTAGATATTAGGCTAAAAAGAGCTTCAGCAATGGTTGTTTTTCCTATACCTCCCATTCCCCAAAGCCCGATGAAATAAGGTTTATCATCTGGCCCGCTAGGAAATAGTGACAAAATTTGCTCAATTTGTGTGTCAAGCCCCACCAAGTCAGCAGAAATGCTATAGGAGGCAGAATAGATTTTCTTCACGATAACCTTGACAACTGCCTCAATTAATTCAGAATCAGGCCTGAAACGCATATGTAAGGTTGGTAAAAGAACAATGCAATTAGTCCAAAAAAAGACTAAAGAAACTTAACTACTTAAAACAAAGAAACTTAATTACTACAATACTGCTATTATTAAGACCAATAGAAAAAGCTTAGGAAATCAAAGATTGAAATGATGGGGATTTGAAAATTATCATAACTTGTCTTCTACCATTATGACAATGCAAAATTGAAAATTACCTGTGATTCTTCGAATCCCAACCAGATAAAGTGGTTGCCTCCTTCAAAGCATTTCTCCACTTATCTATACTCTTCTTGTGCTTTGCTTCAAGCTTCCTTAATCCATATCTGAAAACCCCTTTCCCTAGTTCAGCATCAGATGGATCAACAAGGTAGAAAATTGGCAAAACAATCTGATCCATTTTCTCCCTACACTCAAGAATCTTGACCAGTTCATCCAAACACCATGGAGAAGAAGCATACCCTTTCGAGAAAACGATGACTGAAATTCGAGACCCTTCGATGACTTTCATGAGGGAAGATTCAATCTTTTCACCTCTATCAAGCCTATCATCAATGAAAGTTTGGATATTATTATCAAGCAGTTTTTGATGAAGATGGCTGGTGAAATTATCACGAGTATCAGCACCTCTAAAACTAAGAAAAACATCGTAACTTGTTATAGAAGATGAACCAGATGCCATGGTTACAACTTAAAGAAGGATTTGCAAGAAGGAAGCATGAACATTTACATAGTTAAGAACAAATATATATTGGGTTCCGCAGCATGCTAATTTTATTATTTGGTTGACTTTTAAATAATCAGTAAAGCTTAGAAGAATAATAACATAGGCAAACTGTATATACTTTTATTTCTATTAGCCATCAGCCACATTACGTGTGTCTAAATTAAAGAAAAAATTATACTAATATCTTGTTTAATTTGGTAAGCAATCATTTTGTTGAACTATTCTTCTGCCGAATATATAAAATAAAACTAAGCCACGATTGCTAGCCAATTTAATCATCCCTATACTGCATTCTATCTTGCCTCATTTCCTAGCAACAACACAAAATACAAAATTGCTCAACTTATTATGCACAGCTAATTCATCTTTCAATTGGACTAAGCTTGAAAATTCATGATTTAAAGACTTCCATTCTTATGGATAAATAAATTATTGTGCTGCTGTTAATTCCAATTTGTAAATATATTTACATAATTTTAGCAATTCAAAACAGCAAGCCTACCTGTCTGTGATTCTTCAAATTTCTCTGTTTATTTACACTCTCATCGTACTCTGCTTGAAGATTCCTCACTCAATTTCCGTTGATCCGCGAAACGGTCTGATCCATTCGCTATCTACACTCGATAAACTTGACCGGTTCATCCAAACACCGTGGAGACGAAGATGCATAGACACAGTAACTGAAATCTGAGATTGTTCTGTCATTTTCATGAGGGATGGTTCCATCTTTTGATAGTTTGACTGATTTTATGAACAAGTTAGCGATGAAGATGGCTGTTGGTTAATCACTGGTATTAAATTTTCTCAACCCTTTTGCTGAGCATCCACAATGGACTCTCTATCCATATAAAACTCTTTATTTTAAAGAGTATAATTAGAAAACACTATTCTAATAAATTTTTTATTTTTAAAAATAAAAATAAAAAGTCAGTTTGGCTCTCCACATATAAAGAGCCAAATCAGCTCTCTATTTTAAAAAAAATACAACGTGTTTAAATCAAATGTCCTCCACTACTTCCTTTATTTTCGATCACCATCAAATTGAAACAATTCTGTTTATTTTTAGGCCTAATGTCTTAAAAAATTCCGACCTTTTAGCCCCTTTTCAATCATATACTGACGTTGCAAATTTGTCAATTTTACCCTATTTTGTATTTTTGTGTTTCAATTGTACCCTGAAAAATTAAATTAACGTCTTTTGCGTTTGGAAATTTGTTTAAAACATTCTACATGTCTCGCATATATTAATTGTATATTTTTAAAATTTATTTAAATTTAATTAAATTAATTAAGAATTTAAATTAGTGTTAATTTAATTATGGTTTTTAGTTAGTTTTTAAAAATAAAGGACTTATTTGTACTTTTTTGAATAAAAAAGAATTTAATTTCATGTTTAGACTTAATTAATTGAATGATTTCATCATTTAAGTAAAAAAATTAACAAAAAATTAAAATATTGGGGTACAATTGAAAACGGAAAATTTAAAAGTGGGTAAAATTGATAAATTTTTAACGTCGGAGTAGAATTAAAAAAAAGTTTAAAGGTGAGAGGTTTTTGAGTGATTAGGCCTTATTTTTAAGACCGGCAACACCAAATCCACAAGAAGCAAGCCAGATTTTAGAGAGAAAATGTGAATGATTCAAAGAAAAAACTTGTAACCCATCGTCAGAAATGTGTAAGTTTACACAGTGAAGGAAGAAAAATAGGAATTCTAGAGAAAGAATAGATCACCATCAAATTTTCCATTTTCGTCTTTTTCAATGGTTCCAGACTTCCAGTTTTGATTATGGCAAAATAAAAAGTGTTAATTAAATTGAAAAAGAATTTAATGTTGATGAAGAGAAATTATTTTCTAAGTTTAATTATTTTCTAAAAATTCATAAAGTGAAAACTTCTGCTCATATTCTGCAATTGAAACTAATTTTTGTAAAGGATTTTAGAGAGTCCATTAAAACAAAAAGAATTTTTTACTCTCTATTATTAAAGATGCTCTTTATTTATTTAAAGATGCTTTTTAAAATAGAGAGTATTGTTGGAGATGCTACACTCGGCTATTTTTTGCTTAAAGACGTGTCATAGAATGTTTAGGGATTGAGATTCCCTCAAGTTAGGTTATGTTCATGATCATGAACGGTGTAGATAAAAAAAATATAATTTTAATCAAATTAATCTATACCGTTCACTTTACAATAAACATGCTAAAAAATTAATTAATATATTTAATTATGTTTCGCTGGAGCACTCAGCGTTTTTAGCACATTCAACTAATCATTTATTGTTGGAACTTTAGCTCCATTTTTTGAGTAATTGATCCGACCATCAAGTTTTTTCATTTCAGTTTCACTTTAAAAATTTATCACATAAATCTTTTAAAGGTCAAATTATGCATACATGACAAATTTTCAAGTAAAAATAAATAAACTCTGGCTACCATTTAGGTATTTTCGACCGAAAAATACCCAAAATGAGAATTTAATGATAAAAAAAATTAATTTAGTGACTAAAATGAAAAAACTTAAAATTTCAGTGTCATCCAGGATCAATTACTCCAATTTTCTATTATAATTTAAAACATCTGTTATGATTTGCCATATCATAACAATAAGCTATTATTCGATTTGTTAAAAATTGAAAGTTCATTGTTGAATTTGTCAAAATTTAAGATTTATATTATAATTATAACGCACGCTAAAAATTCATCAAAACACCAAAAATACACCCTACATAAGTTTATGTGTAACTTGAGCACTTACACAAGTTTATGAATCTAAAACTAAACATATAATATCTTAACTTATAAAAATTCTAATTCCCCGTCCAATTATAAAAAAAATACAAAAACTATAATTAGATATCGTTATCGTCCTGCTGCTCTTTTTCCGGTTATGAGCATTTTCATTTTAATTGAAATAGACATCAACAAACCAAGTAGCGTTTTCTCAGATCGAATGCTGCCATTGAGTTTGTTGATGTATATTTCAATCACTTCAAGATTGGAAATATTATAAAAGCTGTGAGGAATCTTACCTGTTAGCATGTTTTCAGCAAGTGACAGAAGTCGTAAGCTCGTAAGCTGAGAAAACGCGTCAGGATTCCGTCCTTTCAACCCATTTCTCAGCAATGATAATTCCACTATAGATGAAAGATTTCCAAGAGAATAAGGAACCATTCCTGTAAGATCATTTTTAGCGAATCCTAAATATCTAACCTTTCGTAAACGACCCAGCTCGTCAGGAATTTCCCCGATAAGCTTGTTATCGATGAGATCGAGATAAACAAGATTCGAGCAATTTGACAAGCTGGCAGGTATGTCTCCACTAAATGAATTGTTGCTTAGTTTTAAAAACCGCAATCGATTCGAACCCCCGATTTCATTCGGGATTTCGCTATGGAAACTGTTGTTTTGAAAATCAATAAACCTGAGAAATGAAAGATTTCCGATATGCGGCGATAGCGTGCCCACCAAGGCTTTGGAGTTGAGGGGTTAAATATTCTCAGGGTCACTCAACTTTCGCCAGGTTGCAAAATGGTCACCCAATTTCAAAACGTTACAAAATGGTTACTATACAATTAAAAAACAACTTCCGACGGTTTCTAAATATATTCCGACCATTTTTTTCTTACGTGGCAGCCGGAGTTTGAGTCACTCTTACACCTTTTTGCCATGTCATACTATAATTTTGTAATTTGCTACGTCAATTCGACACATCATCTTCTCCTTCATTCAAAAAAATAAACCCTACTACCTCATCTTCTCCATCTTGCAGCCGCCACCACCTCCTGCCTTCAGACCAACACCACCTCCTGCCTTAACCAACACCACCTCTACCTTCACCTCCAAGCGCCGCCACCATCTCTAGCCTTCAGACCACCACCACCTCCTGCCTTGAAACAAACGACGAAGAGAGAAATCTCTTCGTCTGATTTAAAACAGACAAAGAGATCTATCTTCGTCTGATTCAAACCCACATAAAGAGAGATCTCTCTTCATCTGGGTTTGAACCAGACGAAGAGTCTCTCTTCATCTGGGTTCAAACCAGACGAAGAGAGTTTGTCTTGGACAGAGAGCGACTGCTGGGGCGGCGCCGGGAAGGGTGCGCTGATGATGGGTGTAGGTGGTAGGAGATTAGGTTAATTTATTTTCCATTTTTGGTGTTTAATTCGAAAATAATGGAGGAAGGAGATGATGACATGGCAAAAGAATAAGGATGATTAGTACTCCAGTGCCACATAGGAAAAAATCTGGCCGGAATTAATTTAGAAACCGTCGGAAGTCGTTTTTTTATTGTACAGTTACCATTTTGTAACGTTTTAAAATTGGGTGACCATTTTGCAACTTGGTGAAAGTTGAGTGACCCTCAGAATTTTTAACCCGGAGTTGAGACTCAAAGCTACCACTCTGTCAGTATGACGTCGGCCGCAAGAAACACGGTACCAATCACAGAAATGTAGGGAATCATTTCAGGAATTCAAGATTTCAAAAGGGTCTTGCAGTATGGAGTTTTTGATGGACATTAATGCAAGTTGGTCACTCACATTTGATAAGCAAGTGATGGGGCTAAAGAAGCACAAGAAGTAGTTTTTGCTTATCAGTGTATGTTTTAGTATTTCAAACCTTATACATATTTTACCAAATAAAATTATATTTACTCATCAATGTATACTTTATTAATTAATATATAAGCGAAAAAATAATTAAGTCACCGATGTATATTTTACTAATATATAAGATACATGATGTTTGTTTTAATATTTTAAAGACTAGACTGAAATAATTAGTTTAATTGGTTTAACTTTAAACCAAATATGCTAACTCGGTTTGCTTCCTTTGAAAAAATAAAATATGTGGTTTAACCACTTTGAAACAAAAAAAATATGAACCAGTGAACCACTAAATTATAAAAACTGGACAATTTTCTTAAATTTTATTATAATTAATCAAGTTTTTTTAAATTACATAAGCTTGTATACAGATCTAATTATCGACTTATATATATATATATAATTACGTAAAAAACTCCACGTTTATATTAAATTGCAATTTTATTTTCTTTTAGCAATTATATTACTATTCAAAAATCACCACATTTATTTTGTTAGACAATTTTTTTTTGTAATTTTATCAATATTTTGTAATATGTAACTTATCATGTCACGTCATCCTCTGGTTACTAGTTCAACTACAAATCGCCAAATTTGCGAATGATGATAAATGCAATAATATTAAGTGGTGGTCTTTTAAAATAATTATTTTAAAGGTCGTGATAAAATTTAATTTTTTATTCATAAATGGTGATTTCTTTATGTGACTAAACCTAAATTAGATGTTTTTGACTCATTTTGCCAAGTTGTGGTTTTTTTTATCCCATTTCACGAATTTGGACTTTTTTGATGTTTTATGCCAAATTGAGATAGTGAATTGATCCTTTTTTTTAATCCTTTGTTCATTTGTTAAATGTGAAAATTGTTGTTAAAATTGAAAGAAGCTTGTCATTACATATCTCCTTTTTTTTTTTCAAGCTTTAATTAATTTTCTCATTTTCAAAATAACATAAAAGGAGACATTTTGCCGCCAAAATCTATTTCTCTCGCTCAATCGAGGGTTTCTTCTCCTTCTTCATTTTCTTCTTCATTTTTCTCAAAATCACAACTCAAGTGTTTCATCTTGTTCATTTCCCAAAATGACCTCGACAATTCCGCTCCATATCGACGACGAGGACGACGAATTTGATTGGGAAGCAGCGGTTAGAGAAATCGACGTCGCATGTCAAACAGCAACGTCGCTCCAAAACGATGCCTCTTCTTCTCGTATTTATAGATTTAATTCTAATTCTAATCCTAATCATATACCTAACAGTAATCATGTCAATATGAAAAAGCCTGGGTCTTCTTTTAAACAATCCACCCTCGATAGATTTATCGGGAATTTTCAAACGGATTGTAATGAGCTTAATCACCAGAATGTTAGGGTTTCTGGTGATGATGATGATCAGAGTGTAAACTGTGTCGAAATTGATGCCGAGGCAGCTAAAACTTGGATTTACCCAGGTTGTATTATCAAATTTTTCTCAAGTAATTTTTGATTCGGCTTGTTTTTATTCTGTGATTAACTTCAAATGTTTTTTTTTTTGGCAGTAAATGTTCCCCTTCGTGATTATCAATTAGCTATAACGAGGACAGCATTGTTTTCGAATACATTGGTGGCATTACCAACAGGACTTGGAAAGACACTGATAGCAGCTGTTGTTATGTATAATTATTTCAGGTGGTTTCCACAAGGTAAGTCAGGCTATTATCTTTGCTAGTAACATGGCACTATATTACATATCAGTTATTGACATTTTTGTGTTTTGTTTTTTAAGTAGAGTCGAGTAGCATAAATTGGCCTGCAAAGTTTGAAAATAATTTTTCATATGTTGATTGCTTTTCCAGCTACAAAGCTATTAATTTCGAATCCAAAACTTGGACTTTTCTGGCCTATATAGCAGCTATGTTTCCATGTCCGTGCTCATAAACATCATACATAGTTGAGCGGAAAATTTGTATTATCTACTTAATACATGGATTTTTTGTCTGTCCGCTGCTGTTTATTTTTCTTGAGGTGGTAAACGGTAAACCTGTATGATTCTGTCTTTGTCAGGCAAATGTGTTCTTGCCACTGCTTTATGCCTTTCTCAAGTTTGATAGTCATGTTCAGTTTCTTTGTCGCAGGAAAAATAGTTTTTGCTGCTCCATCTCGGCCACTTGTAATGCAACAAATAGAAGCTTGCCATAATATTGTGGGAATACCACAAGTAAGATGTTTTTACATTATAAATAGACTTTTTCTAATGTATTTCTTGTGATTGGTAGATTTTTTTTTTTCACAATAATTTGTAAACTGATTGCAGGAATGGACAATTGATATGACAGGCCAGCTAAGTCCTTCAAAAAGAGCATGCTTTTGGAAAACAAAACGAGTATTCTTTGTTACTCCTCAAGTTTTGGAGAAGGATATTCAGTCTGGTAACGTTCTATGATTAAAATCCCTGAAAGCATGAATGCTGTGCCTTCTTATATTATCTGGAATTTGTGTGAATATGTGATGACTATTGTTTATAGAAAATTTACTTGTCTTCTTTTATTTATCTGTGTAATAATCTACACGTGTGTGCACCTTATGAATTTTTCCCATGGAACTTACTGCAGGCACATGCTTGGTAAAGTACCTGGTATGTTTGGTGATTGATGAGGCTCATCGTGCTCAAGGAAATTATTCTTACAGTGTGGCAGTTCGTGAGGTTTGTTTTCTGCTTCTGTCTGGTCATTTGTCCTATTAGCTGAAACATCTTCTGGTTTGAATGTTAGTTATTTTTCCAATTTGTAGTTGGTGGCAGTACCAGTTCAGCTAAGATTATTAGCTCTGACTGCAACACCGGGATGTAAGTTATGCTAAATCAATTTTGGATTCTTCAAAATGCTTACAAAATTTTAAAGCTTGTTTTTTATCCATTTTATTCAGCAAAGCAGCAGGCCATCCAGAATATTATTAATAACCTACTTATTTCAACACTTGAGTATCGTAATGAAGGTGATGCTGATGTTGTCCCATATATTCATAACAGAAAGATTGAATTAATTAAGGTATGTACAAGCTCCTGTTCTAAATTTGACATGGATACAGGTGTATTGACTAAGTTAATAATGTCTCTGCTGTTTCTTTAGGTCCCTCTAGGAAAGGAGGCTGTTGACATAAATAAACAGCTATTGGAGGTGATACGTCCATTTGCAACTAGGCTTTCTGCAATTGGGCTTCTGCAAAATAGAGACTATAAGACTGTACGGTTCTGTAAGCTATAGATTCCTTCTATTTTTCTCTCAAAGTTAGCTCTAGTTGACTTAAATGCTTATTTAGTTTTATGCCATTGCTATTTGTGCCTAAAAGACTTTCATATAAGCTTACATGCTATATATTTAATGGTGTCACATCTTATTATAATTCATTACTTATTCTAGTGAGAAAATTCTATGAAATGGGCACAGGTTATATGAAGATTCCTACTCAATCATTTTACTGTTTTAAATCTAATTAGCTCGATCGATCCCCTCATTCCAAAGAAAGGTCTTAATTTTGGTTTCTTTTTTCACCAGTATAGATGGGACTCAAGGGAGTGAATTACTTTATGGTGGGCAAATCCTCATTGCTTGCCCACAACTTATGGCCCGTTTATCTTAGTAATGACTCCTTAAAGGGGAAAAATATCCTTCTCGAGCAATGGTTGTGATGTGCACTTTGTGATTATACTTGATGAAACCTTTGCACTCAACCATGTCGTATTCTTTTTAAATAAAAAAGTAATGAGTATTTATGGAGTTCCCCTGTAAAATAAATGACCTCATAGGGTTTCGCAGAAAAAATGGCATTTGCATTTACATAAAAAGTAAAAACATAGTTGCTATATAAGAAATGATGACAGTATTTGTTAGTATGTTCAAGAAAACCCAAGAATGAATGTATATAATTTGTATGTGAGGGTTGTTTATTTTTTCTGGGAAATATTGAAAGGAACTGCACCTTATATTTGTTGAGAAAATGAAAGGAGGTGCACTGTTCAGATTTAATGTACACCTTGATTCTTGATAGCACTGCTGCTATTGTCAAGGCTTCTCAGTTTTTTTGGAAATCCTGTCCTCTTTATTCATGGCTTTGTATTCAATTACATTCAGCAAATTTGACATTTCGCTTTTGTACTCTGTAAAACACTAAGACTATGAGAATGGATGATATTTGACATCATTTTCAATAATAACCACAATTTTTTAATCTTCATTGTCATCCCTTTTCCCGATTATTAGCAAGACAAATTATAAATTTCTGTGGATTTCTTACTTTTGATGTTGGCGGATGACAGTTCAGTCCCCCTGATCTACTTAATTCAAGGGAGATATTCCGTCGGGCACCCCCACCAGAACTTCCCCAGAAGAAGCATGACGAAATTGAAGCATATTTTGCAGGTCTTATTACTCTTTATCACATACGTAAGCTACTCTCAAGTCACGGAATACGACCAGCTTATGAGATGCTGGAAGAAAAGTTGAAAAAAGGGTATTTACTTGTGCATTGTTCACTTGATCAATTAAGCAATATGTTTAATTATTTGATAATGTTATCAAGTTATCGGATGTGAAACATCAGGATCTTATCAATCTACTCAATTGGTGGACCTCCTACTGCATTATGGGCTAATTATATTCATTTTCCACCAAATGAGAATCGCATTTAGTCTTGATTGAATTACCAAAACATAGTGTGTGAGGGGGGCTGTTACACTTTCAATATGGTCTCATATATCTTGAACCTGCTAGCAAGTTATTTTGTTAAATTAATGTAGAACTTGATATCTTGTTAAAAAATGTGGATCACCCATTGGATGAGCATAAATTTGTATATTATGGTAATTGGTAAGTTGATAGCAACAATTAACCGTGCTTTGTGATTTTTCCCCCTGATTTTTGATTCCTGCTCCTTGATTTTGAAAAAGAAACTGTCATATATGAATTTATTCAACATTAACATCATGTCATTGGTATTCAAGGTCATCCCTGTAGTTACTGCCTACCAACATGAGCTTAAGCTGTTCAAACTTAATTTCTGCAGGCATTTAGCAAGATTGGTGACTAAAAATGAAGACATTAGGAAAGTAAAACTTGCAATGCAGCAAAGCTTGTCTCATGGTGCACCCAGTCCCAAATTATCAAAAATGTTGGAAGTACTGGAAAAGCATTTCAGTAAGTGGCAAATCATCTCTCTTAATGGTGGTCTTTACTTGACAAACAGCCATTTCTATCATTTTCTAGGCTTAAGCTTAACTGTGATAAATTTCATAGATTGTTAGGATGACCTGGACTTCCAGTTTGGAATGCCTGGCTGGATATGTATATGTAACATAGTAGTTAGTTAAAAAAACAAACGGAATAGGTGGCTGCTTGGTGGCCGGCTGGATTTTGCAAATGCATGCAAACATTCTCTCTGAATACAGAAAGAAAAAGGGACACAAATAAACTGAAGACAAATTGTCAAAAAAAATAAATAAATAACAGAAGACAAAATGACAGTTAAAAATTAAAACTTTCGAGCAATCTGATTCTTCAGAGCTTCTCAACAAATTCTTATAAAATGATGCTCAATCGAATTGTAATCTTTACACTAATAATCAGAGATCTCTAAATACTGATTTTAATGGCACTTTTCAATTAAAATTTTAAATTTTTAATACTTTGACCGGGATAGGCCAGCTAAGGAATAAGCTAACATATTGGAAGCCATTAACATTAATACTTTTTATTTTTAGATGAAAAGCAAATGGCTTAAATGAAAATGAGATTGTGTTAAGACTGTTATGCACCTTTTTTTATGTCTGAATTTTCCTCCTGGTTGTATCTAGTTGATAATTCTAAATGCATCTGAGGAAAATTTAGACATAACTTCACTTGTGATTTATTTTATTTTTCTTAGTGTGCTGGAGTTGAATTCTGAATATGACTGTTTAAGAAATGGTCGCAATATTTCTGCTGTGAGATTTTCTTGTCATTTCTTCTCTGGTGATATTGAACTAGAACTATGGAAGCAAAACATGCACACACTTTCCTTATGTCCGTGCTTTTGTGACTGTTAGTGTCTTTGTTCTGCTGAAAACTATAGATAATGCATGATTTACAAATTGCTGAACCATAGAGACATTAGAGATACAACTCTCGCACTCTCTCAATTAACACTGTTTTCTATGTGTTTACTATTTAGTCAATGTTTAATGCAGATTAATACTGTAAAGCATGAAATTTAAGGATAATATCCATTTCCTGAATTATATTCATCAACAGCAATGTTTTTTTTTTCAAGAAGTTTTATTCATAATACAGACTTAATTTTTTTTTTTTAAAATGTTTGGTCAGACTCGAATTTTGTTATCTGCTGGTGAATTTGATAAGAAATGTTGTGGTTGCAGAAGCAAAAGACCCACAGAACTCAAGGGTGATAATCTTTTCCAACTTTAGAGGAAGCGTGAGGTGTGGAAGAGTTTTCCAACGTTATTTTTTTGTAATTAGCCTATGCTTGTTCTTTCATCACACAATGTATTTTTTTCATGGTGAAATCATGCTGACATTTAGGGATATAATGAACACACTATCAACCATTGGGGATCTAGTTAAAGCAACTGAGTTTATTGGTCAAAGCTCAGGTTAGCAGTTCTGTCAACTTTCTGTTTCTTATGTGTTTATCTCTTCCCTCCAAATTGGTGCAGTTTTTTCCTCGCTTTTATTAAAATTTTGGAGAATTTGTTTGCTCTGCTTTTCTTCTCTTTCTTTTTTCGTTACGAAATCAGTGACCGCAGTTGATATGAAATGTGTATGGATGAATATCAAATTTCTTACAGGGAAAACATTGAAAGGGCAGTCACAAAAAGTTCAACAGGCTGTTTTGGAGGTAGGACTGTTATTCATTATTGTTTTATGGTCTCCTTGCATCTACTGACTTCATTTCGTAACAGAAATTTCGCGCTGGCAAATTCAATGTTATTGTCGCAACGTCAATCGGTGAAGAAGGCCTGGATATTATGGAAGTTGATCTTGTAATATGTTTTGATGCTAATGTATCACCACTAAGAATGATTCAGCGCATGGGGAGAACTGGAAGGAAGGATGATGGACAAGTTGATATCCTTTTGCCCTTTGGTTTATGCATTTTAGGAAGCTTTTCTTGGTGAAATGACCTTATTCTTTTTTCAGAAGACTCTAAGTCATTTACTTTAGTTATTCTTTTAGTGCTCTTTTCTAGCCATGTTTTACCTTGACTAGGCTTACTAGTTTTAGCTTGCGAGGGGTCTGAGTTGAAAGGTTATATGCGAAAACAATCAAACAGCAGAGCCATTAGTAAACACATGCATAATGGTGGAATAAGTAGCTTCAATTTCCATTCTAGCCCGAGGATGGTAAGCTGTATTAAGATTTTTTCCGGTTGTCTCTCATTCGTAATGATATCATCTTCTGTATACGAGCTATACAGTCATTTTATTTCTTTCAGATTCCCCATGTATTTAAACCTGAAGTACAATTTGTCGAGCTATCAATTGAACAATTCATTCCTCGTGGAAAGAAACTAAAAGACGATTGTGCTGACCAGACACCTGTTTTCAGATCCAAACTAAATGTTGCAGAGGCTGAACTTATTGCCAAGTACTTCCAGCTTACCAGTGAAAAATCTTGGCGACCATCTCTTATTGCCTTTCCCCACTGCCAGGCATTCCCTTCTAGAGTGCATAAAGTAATGCATTCTTATAGAACAGACATGCTGATTGATACAATGCAGTACTTGCAAAATTTATCATTTCCTAAGGAGGGCAGAGCTTTTATAATTGAGGTTTGCTTTTAACATCAATGCTAGGTATTTTTCTACTATATTGTTTTATGGTTGCTTACAGATTATCTATTGGATGCAGGATGAAATCTCTTCAGGTAAGTGCTTGGAAGTCGATATCATTGGAAAAGAGAACAACAACGAAGGTACTGAAATGTCTTGCAGCTAAAGATGTTGGCTAAAAAGAATGATATTCAGTGAACTTTCAATGTCTTTGAAAATAACATATACCAAAGCATTACGGAAAATGAAAGTTATGAATCTATCAGGCTAGCTCGAAAAACTTAATGAAGTACTAGACTTCATTTACATTTCTCACTAATATACAGGTGTCTTATCCTCTCTGCTTCTAGAACTTGAATGCTTGCTTATTTTATACTATAATTCTTCAGCTGTTCTTTTGAAAAATAAAAAAATCAAGGTGTATTAAAATGAATTATTTGAATCATTGGATAAATTTTGGGCCAAAATCAAGTGTCTTAGTGCAATCCCAGGCATATGTGATTGTTTGTTTCTGTCGTGTAGATTTGTAAATTTTAAAATCCCAACTGCAGAGTTATCTGGTTAGAATTTATCTTAACAGCATAAAATTAGCCATCTAAGGCCTGATTAAGTACCTTAATTCTTTTAGTGCACTGATGAGCCCCTTTCCAGCTGAATGCATAATATTTTTTGTTGTTTCTCATTTTGAGCTTTATTATCCCTATTATAGAGTGGACTTCTTTCATTTTATGATTGCTTAAGTTTCTTATTTCCTTATGCATATGGTGCAGTTGATGTTTCTGCTTCTCAAGATTCTTTTCTTGGAAAAAGAAGTGATAAAAGTTAATATTTATGTTATGCCGTATATATGTATTTTAACTGAGTAGGTTCTTAAACTTCCTTTGTAGATCTGCACCTACAGATTGATTCTCCAAGCACTAAGTCGCAGAATAAAGTAATAGATTGTGAAGTGACTCCCACAGAGACCATGAGAACTGAGAAGCAAAATGTACTGGATCTTCATAGCCAACATCGTCCAGCTCATTCTTATCTTTTTGGGTCAGAATACGTGTCTGTAGATGATCTTGGAAAAGTCATAATTTTGTCTGTCCCTGTTCTTCCATTGAAAGAGCCATCACAAACTAAGTTTACAAGTTCCAGCACCAAGGTACTTCTAAATTGTTTGAAGCAAATATCTTGTCATATGAACAAGACAGATAAAGGTAAAGAGGAACCAACTGTGCGAGACATGCCTAGTCTAGAACCAATTTTATCTTGGGCTCAACATGAAACAGATTTGGACTTAGCAAGATCTTATTCTGATGTCAATCAAGACGAAACGTTGAATCAAGTTGAAAAAATTCCTGAGACTCCAGTATCAAAGATAACTCTTTTAAATAGAGGAGATAATGTCATTGAAGTGTCCGATGCCATGGAAATAAGGATACCATGTTTGCAGGCTGATGAGGACAGCAACAATATCGAGTTGAGTCCCAGGCTAACTAATATGATCCAAAGTGGTATCGTTCCAGAGTCTCCAATTAATGATACGGGTCAGTCTTCATGACACTTTTATTTATTTTTAAGCTCGTACATGAAAAAGTTGGGTTTGGTTTTACAATTTCACGTTTTTTAATTAACTCACGCTTAGAATTTTCAGGACAATTAAAGTGTAAAGCAATAAATGAGTTCTTCACTGCAGAAGTCAGTTCACCAATGAAATCTTGTGAAAATCAGCCAAAGTCTCCAAATGAATGGAAGAATGGGAAGTCTATCAGCAGTGTTTGTCAAAGAAATAATGAAATGCAAACTTCTTTATTTAAGAACGATGTTGGAAGAACTGGTGAATGTAATGCAGCTTCTCCAGCTGCTGATGAAACAAATACTAGTTGCAGCAAAGATTGGCTTTTGAGTTTTGAAGTCAAGTCAGAAAATGTGAAACAAGTACACAAGCTCAAAAGATTGCGGAAAATAGGGGATTTTGAGAAAAATCCAGAAACCAAAAATGAAAAATCATCAGGCCCTCACCAAGCTAAGCGGCATAGAGGTGCTTCATTTCTGCTAGTACCAGATAATTTATCTTCTCGCTTTATTCTCATGAATTTTTTCTGCTTGGTAGAAGTCCACTTGCTTCCAATAGAAATTGCATGTATGTTTGGGAATATAACGTCAGATATTATGCAGGTAAAAGGAAGCAAACTAGCAAAATGATGCCATTCATTGAGGAGGAAGCTGAGTAAGCCATGTTTGATGATCTATTTTATTCTGCTGAACTATACTTTCAGTTGTTTTTCCAATTGTAAACCTGTAATTTTTTGCATAATGTGATATGGGCATTAATCCTAACAACTTAATAACTAAACAGATAACTGTTTTCTCAATTTCTGCCATGCTCACATCTCTGCATTTGTTTTGTCTGCTTTAGGGTGTCTTCTGATGCTGAAATATCTGGTGATGAGGAAGACGACAAAGTCAGCAGTTCGTATGATGATAGTTTCATAGATGACAGGATAAATTCTACAGCAACAAGCACACAAGTCGAAAATAGTGGAGTTGATATGTTGGCAGTTTACAGGTCTCTCTCACTCTCTCTCATTTGTCCTCGACTCTGCTGAGTTCCTCTTTCGTAAAAGCTTGCTTCCTTTATTAGAAATTAAGACGATGTATTTAAATATGAAAATTGTGTTAATACAAGAAATTAATTATATGAAAACAATGATTATAACCACCTTTAGAAACTTCAAAAAACTGCTACAAGCAAAATATTAGATTAAACTGCATCTTTACATGATCATTTTTATTGTATGTTCTATTGTGGTGAAGATGCAGATTGTATAGACTAATTTAGTTCCTGCAACAGGCGGTCTTTGCTCACCCAATCACCAATGGAGAGCACCAGAACTCCTGAAAGTGTTGCTTCTGTTACCAGAACTAATGAAAGCAAAAGTTCTTCGGTCAAGACATCACATTCCTTCCAGACCCCTCTGATCGATTCTGAAAATAAGTCTGCTGCTGGGAAGGATTCAAATTCTGTTCAGATGGATTCTGACAGGATGTCAGCTGCAATGCCTCCTGCAGAAAACGAGACAAAGCTGGAAATCCGGAAAAGGAAATTGAGTTTTTATCAATCGGGATCTATTCCTACAATAAACCTAGAGCGAGAATTTTCATTGCAATCGAATGCTGTCAGAAAAGATGCATCCCCGCGAGATCCAGTTCAAAATTTTGATGCCAATGGTGAAATTTTTCACGACGATCAATTCTTTGACAATATTGATTTTGATGCTGTGGAGGCTCAAGCTACCTTGCTTCTCAAACGCAGATATGAGTTGGCTGTACAGAAACACGACGCAATTTCAGAATCAAGTGCACGAAATGTTGACCTTCCAAACTCTCCATCATTTGATCTTGGAATATGGTGAAAATTTTCACCATTGGCATATAAATTCAGCAGCTGCAGCCAGCATCAGAGTTTTGATATTTCAGGGGAATTTTATGTTTATTAGGCAATAGAATTTGTACATAAATATAAAGAAATATAATTTATACAGGAGAGAGGATGTAAAGTTGCATTTATAAAAGAAAACCTTACATTGTAATGAACATAGCAGAGATAATCATTCCTCTTATTTTTTTATGTAACTTTACGAGAGAATAGGATTCTAAATGATTGTAATTAGAGTCTAGCAAAATTCGAACTAGATTTTTTTTTATTCATATCAGATGAATTTTATTTTTCTTAAGTTAAAATGTGTAAAGGGTGTTTCGGATATAGTGAGTAAAAATCTTAATTTTGATTTGGATTTACCTTTGATTAATTAAATTGATTGAAAAATAAAATTTTGAAATGACAGTATTTTAGTTACTTTTTGTAGGGAATTTATACTGAGTAGAAAATTGAATTCTAATTTCTAACTCAAATGTGGCAAATTGTACATAAAATAATTATAATATAGTTATGTCTCTTTCTTTTAATAAAAGGTTAACATTTTTATCTTATTTCACACAAATTTTAAATTAATTTTCATTTTTTTAGAAGCTTTTAAATCGAATATTTTAAAAATAAAAAAATTTACAACTTATTGAAATAAAAAAAAAACATATATTAAGATGATGATATATTTCATCATTAATTAAAAAATATTTTTTTGAAAAGAGTTGATAAGGAATAATCAGTAATATTTAATCTTTAGTTTAGCAATGTAAAATAAATGATCAGGATAAAAATTCTACTTCAAATTTCAAACTATGTACATATTTTAACATAAAATGAATAATAAAAAAAATCAATGCATTTTATTATTGTTAACACATAAAATGAATTATTTTAGAGATATTTTATTAATTATTTATTTATTTAGAATATTTTATAAATTATCGAAAAATTATTGTTATTTTAGAGTATACTTTTTTTTCAAATTTAGATTAATTTATACTAAAAGTAAGTTGAATGATTAAATTTTATTTTATTTTATTTTTAATAATTAATCCTCGGTTGACATCATCATTTGACAGGAGTGAGACAATCATCCAATATAAAAAAAGTCGAGGGATATGTAAATATATTTTCAAAAAGTTGAGGGAGTAGTAAACTATTACATCACGCGATTTGCACGTGATACGGAGGCACAAAAAGAATAGAATAGAGCGAGTCATAGGAAAAAACTGTGCAACACAAATTGCAATCGTCTCCTTTCATTTGTGTGCAGAGGTTCGAGAATTAGTAAGATTATGGCATTGAACAACGGTCTCAGATCCGCCTCTAGGCTGTTATCAGCTTCCGAGTCGATAATCTCCAAGTCAGGTTGGTCTTTTTCAACTCCAATTTTAGGGTTTTCATTTTTTTCCAATTCTTTAGACGATTATTTGTTTTTGATTGTTTTAGATTTTTTTTGAGAAAGTGGGTTTAAGTATTTGCGCGTGAGAAGTCTGGGTTTGATTTAGTTTTAATAATTATTCTCATAGGAGAAAGTGGCTTTAAGGGTTCTGCTTTCAATTAATCTTTTTTGGATCTGATGAAATTGTTATATTGTTCTGGGAAAACTGTGTCGTTTTCAAGTGGAATCTTAAGTTTTTGTGATTGAGTTTTAATGATGTGGTAGGTTCTTTGTAATCGGTGATCCTGTTTGATGAAGTTTTGTACTTGATAATTGAAATGATTGAAGTTCTTTGTTATTGGATTTTTTATGGCTGCACTCTGTATTATCAATCTTCTAAAATATGACGTGATGATTATGTTCCGTAAACTCTAAAGTTTGTTCATCAATTAAGCAAGGGACATATAATTAGATCATTAGATGACGGTTAAATGATTGGCTGGCTACCTGTTCATTTTGTCAGCCCAGGATTGATGCCCTTAACATTTTACTCATGTAGCACGAAAATGAAACACATTGAAATGGAAGACAGTAAAATAATGTTTTTTATGACAGTATATTATAAATATAGAAATTTGGAGCCTCATAAGTATTTTTTAAAAACGGAAACAAAATGCTGTAAAGTAGGAATCAAAAGTTTCATACTTGCCGCGTGGACTATTCGAAGTTTTAGACTAAAGCCATGCATTTTCATGTTTGTTTTTAATTTTGTTATTTCATACTTATTATTTACATCTTTCATGCTAATTTTGTATTTTTTATTGTGTTATTTAGATTGTACATAGTTTTGTGCCATTGATAACATGTGTGCCCTTATGTTTAATTGGAAATATTTTTCTTAATAAACTATGGTGGCTTATTTCCATTGATTGGGGAAGAGGCAGATGATTGTATAAGATGTCAGGCTTGTTTAAGGAGGTGCTAACTGCTTTACTGGGCTCTTGTCCGATTCATAACCTAAGTTTGATGCCAGTAGCATTTTACCAACGAGGACTACTTTAAATATATCTAATCCAATACTGCTCTATCTCTGTTTCTATATATTGCTATTTCAAGCTTATTTCATCTGTAGATGGACCTCAATTCAGACTGATTATGTTGTGTATTGATTTCCAGATCTTCAAAAATTATGAATCCTAAATCTAATGTCGTTTAAACTGTGCAATGAATGACAACACCCACTCAAACACTTGATTCCAAGCAATTAATTGCATATCTTGCTTGTTTCTTTCTGCAAATATCAATTAAATTAGAAACATAAATTGAAAAAGTTGTGCCTCCTTATCATGTTTTCTTTTGATAATGCTACATGAACATGAAGTCTTTCAATTTTTCTTTTTTTGGTTTAAGAAGTCTTTCATTTTGAAATGTGGAATATGCAGACTTGTTGGAAATTGTTGTTTCATGCTTTTATGAACTTCTATTTAAGCCTAGTGCTCCGTCCAAGTTGGAGATGATTATGACTTGTGAATGTTACCTCTCCAAGCAAATACTTTTGTCCCCATCAGTGCAAAGTGCAAACTTTTCATATATGTAGCAGACTTATAGCTGTGGCTTATGGGGTTGATTTAACATTTTGAATAAATCTATAGTGTAGAGCTTGATCTCAAGAAGCTGATATCAAAGTTCTATGTGCATTCTTCATAAAAAGTATCTCTATTTTGTTTGTAATCCCATTTGTGCATAAGTTGCAGACACTGATTGGAGTACTTGTCAGTGTAATGATGACTTTAAGAAGAAGAAACGATATGATTCTTTTTTTTTTACTATTGATGGGATTGAGCATTTTGTTTGAGTCGGTTATTTATCTTTCAGTTGAACCGAAGAGGACATTGATTGAAAATCTCCAATTTCTTTTCTCTCCCTCCTTTTCACTATGCTTTTGTTTTCCTAGGATGCTGCTTTACTACTAATTTTAATAAAACAAAAAATCATGTCTTCTTCTGCAAGATAATTGTGCTAATTGTTCTAAAGATAATATAGCATGCTGTATATATTGATGGAAGGATTTGCACAAACGTAATTGTAGTAAACCTGTTACAGTAGAGATTCTTATGGTGGAAATGAGCTGGTGTTTCTTGACAGGGCTGCCAAATGACAATTAAAAATGTAGAATTTTGCTATTTGAGGAATTCACTTTATTTATTTGTTCAATTATCTGAGCCTGAGCCTCTGAGGACAAGAAATGAACTGATTTTACTTTTTCTTGGCAATTATGTTTTTGAACGTCTGTTTCATATGGCGTTAGGCCTATTAGAACTAATTTGTGATGCAATTTGACAGCGAACAGAGGCTTCCACTCGACAGGAGTGAAGAGAATGGGAGGAGGTCATGGAAGTCATGCACATGACGATTACGAATACTATCTTCATGCAAAGCACATGTACAACTTGGATAGGATGAAGTATCAGAAAATCAAAATGCCCCTTGCCGTCTTCACTGCCTTTAGCATTGGCGTCTTTGTTCCAATCTATGCAGTCATTTTCCAGCAGAAAAAGACTGCTTCTGGCTGAGTTAAGATACAAATCTTTGGTGCAATAACAAAAGCAAGTTTGGACTGCATTTTTTGAGACTTGGTTTTCTTAAGTTGGGTCGTTCTGTTCATTGTTTCAGCTAGTCGTCTTCAATGTTTATTGTTGGAAAATAGAAAGAATGATTGTTTTCATATAATAATAGCGAACCGATTCTGAATGAATGTCGGGTTCTGATTTATTCATGCATGCATAAATTATTTGGTCTGTGCAGACACAGCCAGCAACGTGGAGTTAATTTACCCATCTGCATTGTCATTCTGTATTTACACTTTCCTTAGATTCACTGAAATATTAAAACGAATGGAGATCATTTGAGCTCTTTCACTAATTACAGGAAATCTATGATTCTAGGGATTCTATGTATGTAGTTTTTAGGTTCACATAAAAACATACCTACAGATAGGGGTGAGTCTTGGTTGGTTCGATTTGTCATCATTGGTTGGTTTGGTCATTGGACTGATGACTCATTCCAAACTGATCAATTATTAAAAAAGAATAAAGTTAAATTGCACTAAATTGAAAAAATCGATTTGGTTTGTTCCGGTTAAGATATATCATTAACAAATATTATTCACATAAATTTGATTAATCAATGAATATATTTTCCTTGAAAAAAAAATGCATCTGTCACGGTTTGTGATTATAATATTCATATATAAAATTCATTCAAATCTAAAAAGTTAAGATATGAAAATCTTTCAACCTTTATTTCTTCGCAACTTTTTTTATTTTTGTTATTTCTTTTGAAATGCTGTATTATTAAGTGGGTATTTGGTTCAGCTTTTTGGTGTAGCTTTTGGCTTTTGCTTTTCAAAAAACTCCACCGAAGTGTTTGGTGAGAAATTTTTCAGAGTTTTTTGGAGCTTTTTGAACCTCCAACAGCTGTTGTTTGAAAAGTTCCATTTTGGAGCTTTTTGCAACAGCTGATAGCTGTTTCATTATTTAGACAAAATTACTCCTATTAGAATATATCGTCTTTTAATATCTAAAATTATTTAATTTATTTTTAAATACTCTAATCATTTAAAAATTATATAAAATTATTTTATTTATATTAAAACAAATATAATTTAATAACTTTTTGAAAAATGTATTATAAATTTATCAAAAAAATATCTAAATAAGTTTAAACTAAATATTGGTTCTTATAAAAAATAATTACTAATACTTTTATTAAATAATATATGGTATAGTATATTCATAATTTAATAAATAAAAATAAAAATTATGCCCTTTACGGTCATTTTATATATAAACAGTTACAGCTAATTAAATCTCACCAAACACTTATGGTCTATCAGCTATCAGCTACCAGCCAATAGCTATCAGCAACAGCTAACAGCCACCAGCTATAAGAAACAGCTGAATCAAACAGGCCCTAAGTCATATTTGTTCTTTGGATTTTCGTTTGAGCAAAATGTCGTCAAAATCAAGCGTGTTGATTTACGATTCTATTATTTAAAACCTTTTCTTAAGTAATCAATACAAAGTGAGGGCGACCATAAGGTCCATGCTGGTATGTAAAAAATAAGAAGAAAATATAAAAAAATTGGGGGAAAGTGTAATTGATTTTGGATTATTGTGACTAATGGAGAATTAAGAACCTAATAGGGCATTTAATATAAATAAAACAAAAGATTCGAGATCTGTCGGCTGTAATCATGTTTTTGTTCTGGATAAGCTTAGGGTGGCCCATCTTGGAACTAAGGTCAATAATTGTAGGCAACTTTGGTTAAATCATGGTCAACTTCCAAGTGGACTTTGAAATGATCTATATTTGAGAAATAAATTTTGATTCAACATTTTTACGATTTGATCAAATCATAAATTCACATTCATCACATCGTTTTCTTTTCTTATGAACACAATGGTGATTAGAATATTTTTATTTTGTATATATTCATTTCTAAATCTTTTTTGAAATAAATAAAATATATGACATGTCTATTACATTAGTATATTTTATTTATTTATTTATTGTCATTCTTATCACAATACAGATAGATTTAAAAGATGGCATATTTATTTGGAATATATTATATTTGAATTGACAAAATAATAAAAATTTATTTTTATTAAATAGGCTAACTATTGATAAACAGATAAACGGACCCACCGAGATAAGCCAATCCACAGCACATCTCGGACCGACCGATAAAGGTCAAACATAACAAACAGAACACATCAGGGGCGACACACAACACATCTCGGTCTCACCGAAATACACCAAACGCAACTAATAAAGAATAAACCGAAATGTCACAACATCACAAACCGATCAGAACGTACTCTGACATTCACTCCGAACACACGGGACAAATCTGTCAGAACGTACTCTGACATTCCAGACAAAACAGCTGCACAGACAAAGAGAATGAAGTCAGACCTGTCGGCCAGACAAAGAGAAACAAAGAACTTAATATAAAAGGCAAAAGGAAAGTAGGTAAAAAGGTTTAATTCTCTTTCTCTCTCTAAAACTCTTAGTCTCTTTTCACTTCTTATTCTTTCTCTCACTAAAGCAGTTACTGACTAGACCGTCGGAGTGGTTTGCCGGAATCCCCTTCCGGCACCCTTCTCACGGTTGTTTCGTACCTTGTAGGTACGGCCTGGAAGTGTTCATCAGAGATAGCTACGATTCGAGGTTACAAGTTATCAACTATAATATATGTCTTTACATTTTCTTTGCAACTTGATAATTTTAGTTTAATATAAAATTAATAGTGACTAAACTTAATTTTAATAATTTTTTAATTTGACAATGCTCAAATAATATGTGCACTTGGCAGCATTCTGCTAAAATCGTGAGATTAAATTCTTCCACAAGCCCCGATTTTTTTCCTCTCCAAATGATTGAAAAAGGAGAATATATATTAAAAAATGAAATTTGAAATCTTTCATATTGCATATTGCATATCAATTAAATAATTTTTGACATTGGATTAAAATTGCTAATAATTTATAAAATAAAACTAAAATTATTTAAATTTTAAATTAATTTGCCAAACAATATCATTTTTTCTATTTTTTTAATATTTATTACACCTTATTCTTAAACAATTTATGTACCCTTGTAAAACAACTAACAAAAGGAGTAAGAAAATTGAGAAGCATGTTTTGCTAGAATTGGTAGGAGAATGACAAAAGGTAGACGACTAGATTCCGAATTCAATTTCATTTTCCTATTGCCTTTATGCTCCAAGTGGACAACCAAACCAAAAACCCTAATGCAATAAACAAGATATATCCCTATCCACTAACAAAACGACATGTGGAAAGCTATCTATAAGCCAGCTCCTTATCTAGCTTGCACTACTATTTGGGGTTGCATTAGGTTCAAATCGAACCAAACCGAATTGAAATTTTCAGCTTTTTTATAATCAAACCGAATTAAAAATTCGGAAAGGTCTAATTTAGATATTTAATTGAATAAAACAGTCACTTCGATTGTTTTTTCAATTTGATTTGGTTGTTTTCACTTTGTTTTATGTAAAAATAATAAAATCAAATCGAACCGAACCGAACATCCGGATTTTTATTCTAATATCAAACTAAATTATCATTCAGTTTGATTTTTACATCGGTTTTTTGCACACCCTAACTACTACTACTACTACTACTAAATTTCATCATTCCTTTGAGAGAATAATTGCACCAACACAATCACGTTGTCATATTCTATCTTTTTTATTTATACATAAATAATGATAAACCTTTTTTTATTACTTGACACTGCTTATCTCTTTGTTGTCTTCCATTTCCTTTATTTTATTGCTCCATTATTTTGTTTGTCACACAATTTTATAACTTTAATTGTTCACACTCAAGATCCTTTCTTCTTGCAAATTGATCTACAGAATAATACTCTATAGGATGTCTGGACAAAAAAAAAACATTTGGATTGCTGAAATAGGGACTTCTTACATCTAAAAAAAATATAAATAATAAACAGAAATTTAGAAAGTAAAATGTAGATTTTAGTAATCATCTTAATTCCTTGGATACTATTTAATTTAATAGTGATACGATTAAAGAAAAAAATTAAGGGTCGAGAAAGTAGCTAGCATAAGGATCGATAGTTCACAATCTTACGCGATAAACTAATTTGTAGTTTATTAAGTTTTTTATTTATTTAATTACTCACCAACTAACTCAATAACAAGAAGATTTATGCAATGAATTAAGAAGAAACCACAATCATGAAACCAAACCCTTAATTGATTTATAAAGCATATATATGAAAGACACGAATCTATTTTTTTTCCATCTGAACAAGCATGGATAAACAATCAACAATGTCCGCTCATAAAAATAAAAAACAACTCTACAGTTATGAAAATATAAGAAACCCATTTCAAATCTTTGCTCAAAAATAAAATAAAAATAAAATTCTACCCAATTAGGGCAAGAAAAGGAAAACATTTGCAAACGAAAAACAGAATTAATAAACAAAAATCATGATTATAAACCAACACTCGCCTAATTTGAAATTATTGAGAATCATTAGGGTTTTGATCATCATCACCACTATCACTACCTTGTTGCTGATCATTTTCTTGATTATGATGATGCTCTAAATTCATGCCCAATCCAACCCTACCAGTAGAAATATTATTGCTGTTATTATAAGCATTAACACTTCCCATTAACCCCATATTACTCTCTCCTAAACCTAACCCAAGTTGCTGCTGACCGCCTCCCATTTGCTGTTGTAATATCATTGACCCGAGTTGAACCGGGTTCAACCTCCCCCCTCCACTACCAAAATTCACTCTTTGCATAGACGTTACTCCAGCTGCAGGAAACGTCCACATCTGAGGCTCCGGCACGGCTGCTGCTGTGGCCGTAGGGCCACCACCCATCGGTAACATCCAAAATGTGTTACCGCCATTTGCGGCTGCAGCTGGGGCAACCGCCCACATAGCAGCCGGTGTTGCAAGAATGTTTGACGGTCTAATCGAACCGAATTCTTGATTTTCTTGATGAAACATCCCGGTTCTTGCAGTAGGTTTGTTAGAACTCGGTTCTATTGACTCAGTATCTTCATGTTGAGTCGTTGATGCTGTTTCTTTGAAAAGATCTTCTCGATATGTTCTTCTCGTGTAATTATTACTCTCGTCGGAAACAAGATTTGAAGGATAAAGCGGATGGCCGTGAAAACCCAACATTGCTGTATTCGAACCGAGAACTCTTCGATTTTCGGTTCCATTATGATCGAAAAAATTAGATAAACCGCCGTGAAAAGTAACGGGAGGTGATTTTGAAGGAGGAGCAGAAATGGTAGTACCGCTACTACGTAAAGAGACGTTTAACGTAGAGAAATTAGCCGGAATTGTACCAGTTCCGGTAGCTGCAATAATGGACGGTTCAGCTTGTTGTAATAGCCACTCAATAGTTTCTCCATCAGATTTATGACCTAACTCTCTAGTCAGCTGAAAAACTCTGGCAGCACATAAAGCCGGCATACGGATACGCCGGCCACGGCCGTCCACTTTGGTGTGACGGTCTTTGGAGGGTTTTTTGACGGTGGTCTTAGTGGTGGTGACGGTGGTGAGAGGAGAGGAGTTGTTATGATTATCATTAGTAGTAATAATTGAGTTAGAAGTAGAAGAAAGGATATTTCCAATTTGGTTGGAAAGGATGGAGCCCATGAATGGGCCATGAGTGGTGGTACTGGTAGCAGCAGTAGACCCATGTTCTTGATTTTGATGAGAGACTAACTGCAGTGAAGAAGCTGCGGCTGCTGCTGATGAAGAAGACGACGACTCTTGTTTTTGGCTATTTCTCTGACTCTTTTTACGCTGTGACTCCATTACAATTCTGAAAGGGAAAAAATCTTGTTTATCTTCAAAAACCAAGAATTTTCACAATTTGATTGGAACCCATAATTTGTTTTGGAGCAATATGAGGGTTGTTTCCTTGTTCTTCAAGTCATGCAGTCCACATAAACTAGTAAAGTATTACATAAACAAGAATTGGATTTTGACTGCGCCACCGGTAGTGCGTGTGGGGTTCTTCATTTATTTTTCTTTTTCTAGCTTCTCATTCATTGCTGCTAGCTTTGCATAATCCTACTCAAAAGAATCGAACCAAATTTAATTTGGTTTAATTCAGTTTATCTTTAAATTTTAAATGTATTTGATTTTGTTTTCAAATTCAAAATATAAATAAATGAAACCGATATACTCACTCCGTCCTAAAATGATAAGTCATTTGGACAAACACAAAAATTAAAAAAAATATAATTAAGTTGGTTAAAATTAGTTCTTTAATGTATTTTTACAATTTTATACTTTTTAAATTTTTTAATGTATGAATAGTATATTTGTGAGTAATTTTATCATGGGTAGCAATTTTCGCACTCCCATCCTTAAGAATTGCACTCCATAACATTACAACTAGATTCTTATACCCTCAAATATATATTTTCAATCTGTATATCATTTTCTTTTTCATTTTCCCTCCCCAAATAAACACTTCATAGCTAATAAATATAAAATTATTAAATTAACTAAGTCGTTATTTTAAAATATTGTTTTTTTTTTTTGATAATTTGGAAAGGGGGGAGTGCTTGTGGGAAGAATCGAACCCACGACCTAGCAGTTTGCTGCTTAGCGTTTATACCGTTTTAACTATTACTCATTGAAATTTAAAGTTATTAATTTATTTGAGGATAACAATACATATTTAGTAAGGATATACAATTTTTTTAATCTTTTTGTGAGTGAAAAACGTTATATTATGAGAAATATTTGTGTGAATCTAGTCCCCCACGTACGTGATACACAACTTTGTAGAAATTAGGCTGAATAAATATGTTTCTTAATGTTTTAATCATTTCCATACTTAAACTATATTCACTTCTTTTACATAATTTTTTTTACAACTACTTACATTAAGTATTCTCCTAATTGACTCGCCATTTTCAATTAAAAGTAAATTATCTTTCACCTCCTTTTCAGGTTCAAGAATAAACACTTTAATCGTAGTTTAATACCCTAAATCAACCATATATATGTCCATTATCTTCTTATATGATGTGTAATCAATATCATATCCATAAATTGCATCAACTTGACCATCTACATATCTTAGGTCAGGATTTATTCACATTTACTCCCATAATAAAGCTTAATTTCCGTAGCCATTTTCAGTTAACCAGAAAAGAAAAACACCAACGCATTTTCACTTCAACATTGAAAAGGGTTTAAGTGTTCGATCAAAAAAAATTAATTTCTAGGGTTTAATTTTCTGATTATGATATTTTGAGTGGTTGAGTATAGTAATAGAGAGGAAAAGGTAAAGTGAAGTTTGATAGAGGAAAATTCAATTTTTATTAACTACATGATTACGATAGTATGAGTGTTGTTGAAGCATTTTTGTTTAAATTTTAAATTATACTCGTCCATAACTCAACTTCATATTTTACAGGTTTGGGCACGGTGGGAAGGAGATGGTTTCCGGCTTTTAGCCGGCCATCATTTTCTTTCTATCCGACAGTATTATTAATTTTCCGTTTTCAATAAATTGCTTTTTTGTGGAGTTTTGTGTGTTTTAATCTTGTTTTATTGTGATTTTACGTGGTTTGTCCGATATCAGTTGGGTTTCTCAGATCCTTGGATCGTTCAAGATTTTTTTAGTGATTGTCCAAATTTCAAATTCAAGTTCTTGATGATTCAAGTTTTTTGTATCGTTTAAAGTATATTAACAACGAAACTAGAGATGAATAGAAGTTCTGATGGTATCAGGAAATTCTCAACTCTTAAATTCTTCCTGGATACGTAACACCTATAAAATTTGTATCTTTTGATTTCTATTGTTGTTTCGTTTTTTTTCGTAGATCAATTATAGCGTTTCAGATTATTTTTTAATTTTTTTATAATTTGATCTGCGATGTACTTTAACGATTTAGGTTGTAATACGTTTTTTTGCCTTGATGTATTACCTTTTGATAAAAAAAAGGAAATTTAGTATACATTTTGGTATGTAATATAAAAAAGTTTAAGGAAAAGAAAACATCAAAATCAAAATACTTATAAGAAAAAGAAAGATAAAAAAGAAAAGGTGTTTATCTACTCTTCTTGGCTTTTACCTATCCGTAAACTTTTCCGTCCTTTTTTTCCTTCAATACGTTTTAATTATTTTATAGATGATAATGATTATTATGATGACACTAATCATCAGTGCCAGCAAACTATTTCCCTTTATTTCTCTGTCACTGTTTTTCATTCTCATTTCTGATCATAAATCGTTTGTGTGTAATTTTGTGCACTGAGAGTGTGAAACTGTCAAAACAAAAAAAGAAAAGGAAACAGATATGTCAGGACAATTTTTTCGTTCAAATCTAATATTACAAATAGTTATTATATAATCATAATTATAGCTTATTTGTTAAATTGTGTTTGTTTGATGTATCATTTATTCAATAGAATAATGCTATATAGCTCAACAATTTTAATTCACCTTTTTGTACCGCCTAACATGGCAATCAAAGAGTGAATTGATTAAATTGTGTTTTTTGAGATAAACACTTTTAGATGGAAATTGGACGAATAAAATCTTGCCACGTAAGGTGGGTTAAATAAAGTTTTTTTCTATTCAATACTATGTGTTTTATAAAGTAATGCTATATAACCCAACTCTTTTAACCCACCTTTTTGTACCGTCTGACGTGTCAGTTAAAGAGTGGATGCATTAAAATTTTGTTTTTTTGATATATACACTTTTGGGTGGGTATTAGACGAATGAAATCCTGCCACGTAAGGTGGATTATTGAAGGTGGGTTAAATAGGTGGGTTATAAAGCATTTTCCAAAATCTAAACCTCCTTCAGAATATCAAAACGTCATTATTTAAAAAAAAAATTGTTATTTAAAATTTAAATCATACTCCAAAGGAATTGTTGGTATATTAACTATGAAAAATAAATAATAAATCAAACTAGCACAATTTTAAAATCATGATATTTTTTTATTTTTTTGATACTTAAATCATAATGTATTTAGCAAACATACTATATATAGTTGTAATAAATAAGAATATTTTGTCAAAATATATCGTAGAAGTATGCTACTCTCTCACTAGTGTTTTAATATTATTATTTTTAAAAATAGAAGTGAGTAGTTAGTGTCTCATTTACTCTTTAAACAAATCCTAGCCACCTATAGTTTGCTTAATAATTTTTTTATTGCCGTCAATGGTTTAATTTTTCCGTTAGGAGTAGCTATCTTTATTTCTATATTACTTTAATTTTGTAAAATATAATAAATAGCCAACTCTTTTTTATTTTTATTCGTAATGGTTTAAAATTTATCGACGAAGCGCGTATCAAATTTAATTTATTGTAAATTAAGAATCAATAATAATAATAGATTGAAGATCTTTAAACAATAAAGATGAAATCGTTTATAGGTTATAGTAATTTTCTGATTGTTTTTTATTATTATTTATTATTCTTTCTTTGTTGAAAGTTTGTGGTCCTTTTTTTATGAAAGGTTTGTTGACCATTTCTTTAAAAAGTTTGTCTGGTGGTTTGGATATCAAAAATCAGTTAGTGAGCGTTCAAAAAAAGTTTGATTGAGAACCTGTATTTAATTGCCGAAACAGTTGATAATTTAGTTGTTGTTTTTGTAAGTAGATCTGCGGGCGGAACAGACAATTTATGTTAGCGTAAATAATATGTTTCATGTCAGTTTATCGAGTTTAATATCTAAAATTTCTTACGAATATAAGTTTTTCGAATTCGATTTAATGAGATATGATGAATTAGGAAAAAGTTAGTTGTTAATGTAGAATATATAAGTTAAATTAGTCTAAACTCCCTACGCTGAAACTCGAATTAAAATTTTGAAAGTGCACTTAAAGAATCTAACCAATGAGACTATGCTTCACTCGGGTTTTAACTTTATTTCAAGGTATGGTTAGTTGGTAAAAAGATATTCTTAATATATTTAATTGCAGTTACTTAAATATGCCTAAAAGTTTATTTATATAATTTTATTTTGAAATTGAAATTTTGATTATTTATTGCTATAAATTTGGGGATTATTTTTAAAGTACCTTATTTTAAAACATATTTATAATAAATTTGTCCATCTTTTTATACTTTCTCACTCTACACTAATAACAAATTTGTCATATAAAATCATGACCTTTCATTATTTTTTTAAAATCTATTATTTTAGTGTATTTTTTATAAATTCTTCATTAAACCATTAATTAAAAATCTAAATTGTAAATCAACACCAAATATTATTATCTTTCGGCTAGATTATGTATGATTAGTAATTTTCGTCAGAAAAAATATATCGAATTTTACTTTAATGATAGATTTGAAATAAAATAAAAGATCGTGCTTTTAAATGCCAACTTTTAAAAGTTATAATTAAAATAATATTCGTGTAAAGGTCGTAATTTTTTTATGAAATTAATTTTTTATTTTATTTTTTTATCTCTGTGGAACAATAAAGGGGAAAACTTCTTTTCTATTTCTATTAAATCGGGGGAGTAATGGTTTTTACGTAGGACACCAGCAATAGTTATATTTTCTATATTGAAGGGATAAAAGGAGTATCATATAGAGCTAATAAGATACTAAATAGAGCACATATAGATAATTATTTTAGTCAATTATTTATGTTTTTTTTACAAGTCCAGCATTTATTTTATCTTTTAAGTTTATATTTTTATTTAATACGACAAATAATATAGACGGGAGAAATAATAGAGATGAAGATATAAATGTAACCTAGTCAAGTCAGATTGTGAGTTATTCGAAATTGATTTAAAAATATTCAAAACCAATTTGAATTTGTTCAAACTACTTGAATCAGTTATTAAGTCGAATTCAAAAGTGTAATATTACGATAGTGCCATTATTTTAATTACGTGTCATAATATGATAGGTTTAGTATACGGATGACGTGATAGACTGAGTCTACCTAAGAATTTCTCAATTTTAAAAGCTAAAATGGTAATGATCAGAGTTTGTTAGACTCGTAAGTTTAGTGAGCTGAATATCCTTATGTTTGAGAGAAATTCTTAGGTAGACTCAGTCTACCACGTCATCTGTATACTAAACCTATCATATTATGACACGTCATTAAAATAATGACACTATCGTAATATTACAATTCAAAAGTGTAAATAAGTAATAAACAATATTACGATAATGCCATTATTTTAATGAGGTGTCATAATATGATAGGTTAGTCTACGGATGACGTGGTAGACTGAGTCTACCTAAAAATCTCTCTTTAAAATTATATCATTAATAATAATATTTTAGTTTCACACTAAATTTTAATTTAAAATATTTATATAAATAATTGAATCAAATCGAATTTGATGTTTATTATCCTACCTAATTTGAATTTAATTTTTAAAAATTAAAAATAATTCGAATACAAATTCAATAGTATCTCGACTCGGCTCGATTAGTATGTAGATGGGGACAAAGGAGAGAAAAGTAACAGAGACGGGGACAAAGGAAATAGCATAGAAAGAGGGGTTAAATGGTGGTGCTATGGAGAATTGAAAATTGAGGCCCCAGGGTCCCCTACCCTAACAAGCACAACTCACTATACAACCTTTATTAACCCCACTCTCTTTATGTCTCTTATCCTTGCACACATTTGTAACTTAACTTCCTATATTTTGTATGGACTTTTTCTTTTGACTACAAGTCAATAATAAAATAAATTAAAAAGAAAAGTTGTACATTTTTTCTAAAAATAATTTTGTTGGATATTTCAATATGCATAAGCTATTTTAATGTTTGATTGATCAAGCGTCGACCGAGCCGAATGACTCGAATAAAATTACTTTTTTCAATGCTTATTTTCTCTCTGAAGTGTAAAATGTGTTGATTGAAGTATTAGATAATTAAGAATGTTAGATTCAATTTTAGAATTAATTGGTATTAAGTGAAGAGATTAAATTGAGATATAAATTTATATTCACTCACACATAATCAATGTAGGATGTTCTACTTCCTATTCTTCATTTCACGCATAGAGGGACCGGGTCGAGTAACCAATCTCCTTCACACGTTGGCTAAAATAAACCATATTCAAATAATTTAAATATTAAATTGTGTAAATGGACAAAACTCAAGTACTACATGTTATATTGTCAAAAAAAATGTTATATTTTATTTTAAAACAATTGGTAATTTGGTACTAATGAAGAAACTCAACCAACATATAAATACGTATCTATTTATACACGCAATCAATATGAGATAATCCAACTTTCACCAAAGAATTGAAGTAGTATTGATTCACATGGAGTAGAAATTGAAGAATGCGGCACTGAAAGTATGATTGTGCATAACGGAATGAAATTTTATCTTTTCTCAATTGAATTGGATAATATTAGTTCGTTTGGTCGTTTTTATTTATTTAGTTTGGTTATTTTAGTTTAGATTATATTAAAATTAAATAAATTTTTTTTACATCTTAAACCAAATGAAATCAAAAAAAAAATTATTGTGATACCAAATCCAAATAAAAAAAATCCAACCACATAGGATTTAGTTATGTTTGCTTTTTGCACATCCTAATTGGAATTTGGAAGGAGAGGGAAGATGGGCCACAATGGGTTGCATTAAAGGCTGCTCTGCTTACTAAACCTATTACACAGCTCACTCACTCAACCATCTTCTATTGGATTATGACAGTTCATCTCTATATAGCCCCACTTCTCTTTAATTTACATTTATGATTACATTTTTAGAATTTAGATGTGTGTTAAATGCAATGTTTTTAAAACCGGACCGGAACGGGAACCGGCTTCGTCGGGGGTTCACGGTTCAACCGGTTCAACCGGATTGGATCGGATTTTTTAAATTAAAAATGTATAATATTATAAAAAAATATGATAAAATAGTTATGTAATACCATTTTTTAGAGTTTTTTTATAAAAAAGTAAAATATAATTATAAATAATTAATATTTAAGAGTATATAAAATAATTATTATATATGAGAAATAAAAATTAATTTTAGTAAAATTTATTGTGTGAAATATAATAATAAAAATTAATATTTAAAAATATGTTGAATAATTAATTTGTGTTAGAGAGAAAAAATGAGTGTTGTATATGAAAGAGAAAATGTGAGTTATTATGAAAGAGAAAAAAGTATGAAAAAGAGAATAAAGTATGTATGAGAGAGAAAAAACAAAATAAAGTGTGTATAAAGTAAAATATGTATAAGAAAGAGAAAAATAAACACATGAGATGTGGACATGTGTAAAATGGGACCACAAAAATATTCTTTGACAAAAAAGAGACTTTTTGGTCTAATTTTTCTGAAAACCGGGTTTGGCCGGTTTTGGTCAAAAACCGGATTTTCCCGGTTCAATCCGGTTTTTGACCGGTTTTTGAAAAAGTTGACTTTTATATCTAACCGGACCGGACAAAGGTCCGGTTCCCGGTTAACCCGGTCGGACCGGCCGGTCCGGTCCGGTTTTAAAAACATTGGTTAAATGTTTGATGATGAGTATTCTTACATGTCATATTATCAATACTCCCTCCGTTTTTTTATTTGTCTATCTAATTAAATTTAACACTCTTTTTATCTTAACTTATACAAAAATTATTAATATAGTCCTAATAATTAATAAATATTATGTGAATTGAAATATAAAAATATTTATTAGATATGGATAAATTTGGAAAATAAAAACTAAAATCATCTTAAAAATTTAAATGGACAATTAATTAATTAGCTAAATGGACAAGTAAAAGAATGAAGAAAATATAAATTTAACACATAATTTTATTTTCTTAAAATTATTAGTACTAAAATTAAACTGTGACTTTTTTGTTTTGTCTTTAATAATTTATTCTAGTGTAAATAAGTTATTAAAGTGTCACCATAATTATAATGTGTATTCATTAATTAAAATGAATTATAAACATAATCAAATGTTGATAATGGTGGAGACGTAATTTTTATTTGGAAGGATAATTTTTTTTGGGTTAAATAAACAAAAATAGAGAGATCAAAAAGTATTTTATGTTTTATACTTAGCTAAATAATTTTAATTTTTCAAATTAACAATAGATACAAGTGGTTGACATTTCTAACGACGGTCTAATTAACTGAACTATTTTTAAGAAACCTCTATGTTCTTTTAAAATGTGGGCGGTACCACGAGATTTATTGAAACGCCTTACTTATAAGTAGGAAGCTGTGGTTATAAGGAAAAGGTTTTAGAAAACTCTTAGAAAAATAGCCAAACAACAGTTAATGCCTATAAAATTGTAAACCACATTGTCCTGAAAAATAAAAGAGGTAACAACATTGGAATAGCTAATGAAAGTTTGAAAAGTAGAAGAACTCATCGAATAGCTAGTGAAAGTTTGAAAAC
This sequence comes from Mercurialis annua, assembly GCF_937616625.2. Classification (NCBI taxonomy): domain Eukaryota; kingdom Viridiplantae; phylum Streptophyta; class Magnoliopsida; order Malpighiales; family Euphorbiaceae; genus Mercurialis; species Mercurialis annua. The sequence continues at coordinate 68,645,826 of NC_065570.1, forward strand.
AATCAATTATCTAAGCAGCTTCAATTTTACCTTTGATTGCATCTATCAATATTTTCGAATCAGACTCCAGTGGTATCCAAAAAAGGATTAACCCGTTTTAAAGTCCATTAGCTTTATGTTTTTTATTTATCTAATTTATAAACTTACATTTGGTCTTATTTGGACCCTTTACGTTTTTGTTTATCTGGTCACTAAACTTTTATTTGGTCTTATATAGTCTCTGAATTTTAATTTTTTTGCTTCTTTGAGTCCTCAAACGGGCGTCCATATGAGGACTTAAGGAATCAAAAATTCAAAATTTAAGGATCAGATAAGACAAAAATTTAAATTTAAGAACCTAATAAGATTAAATAGAAATTCAGGGACTATATAAATAAAAAATATAGGATTAAAAGATTGGATAAGACCAAACAAAGTTTACTAATCAAATAAACAAAAAACGTTAAGTTAAAATACCTAAAAATAAATTAATCTTTCAAAGATGAAAAAAGTACTCCAACCCATAAAGAAGAGAAAGAAGTAAGAACACGATGAACATTCGTTTTTTTACCATCAGTTACTAATAATTTTTTTATTATTTTAAGTATTATTCTATTTCATTTTTTGTTCTTCCGTTGCTCTTCTAATAATAGTAAGTAAATTTTGTCAAATATGCTTATGGAATAACATAAGTTGAGATTCTCACAAAGTTCAAATGAACTTGACTGGTAATGTTTAATAAATCTACACTAATTATTATAAAATGAACGATATGGATTAAAAAGAAAAATACTATTTAACCCAATAGATCTAACTCATCTTATTGTACAGTCTTACGTGACATGTTTCTATTTGCTCAATTCCTACCCAAAAGTGTTCTTCAATTTTCCACTTTAAATTGATCCACTCGTTTCCTGCCACATAATGTGGTATAATAAGGTAGGTTAGATTTGTTAGGTTAAATAGTATTATTCAATTAAAAAGGACCAATTTGAATAAAATTAATCAACATTATTTGTTTTGTAATAAAATGAATGGTGTAAATTTATAATCATGATCTATCAAATAGGAGTGGATCACTTCAAGTCTAAAATTCCCTCCATTTTACTCAAGTTTATTTAGATGTTGGACACTTAAGCAAAATGATAAAAATGGAGGGAATTAAATGTCATTTTGCTTAGGTGTTAAAAATTCAAGTGGACTTGAAGAAAATGGAGAGAATTTGAACTTGAGGGGAGCCATTCTCCTATCAAATTTATTTGAAATTGAGACTTTTCTCTTGGAAGGTAGATTGCATCAAGATTTGGTTTTGAATAAAGGCCAAAGATGATAAGCTTTTTTAATAATGTTTCCTTTTCCTAAATTTTATTATTGGCGATTTTGAATTTATATCATGTTGGATATTTATTATTTTTTTAAAATTATTTTTTAATTTCTCTCACAACCCCTAAATTTAATGTATTTATATTTATCAATCTATTCAACATAATTGGTTAGCATGGGTTAATAGAAAATGGGGAAGTTTCAGAGATTTTAATTTATTTTAATTTTGAAGTTGAAGAAGCAACAAAGCACTCGGCCAGTCAACTACAGCATGCCCTCCAACTTTCGCTGTTGGTATATCTTAGCCATATATATATGTTATCATGGATAGGATTGCAGTTTGACAAAGTCAATAAAATCCAAGACATCCAACTCATTTAAACTATTATGAAAAATATTATCACCTCTTGAATTTATGAAAAATAAATATCACATTTCAAAATTTCAAAACTTATATCAATTTTTTTCCCTAATATTAGATATTAAATAATGAAATTTTCTATAAATAAAATTAGTTACATAAAATTTTAATAAAACTAATAATAATTTTTAAAATATAAATAAATTTGATTAATTATAAACGGATGTTAGTAATTAGTATAAAACAGGAAAAAAAATTGTAACAAGCTATCGAGTCAATCTCTAATATTCATTCAAAATGAATAATTAATCAGTTCAAGACTAGTTAATCAATCGTTTTAACCTTTTTATCTTATATTTATATTTTATAATTGATAATTTATATTTTATTAATAAATAATAGATATTATATAAAATTAAAATATTATATATATATATATATATACATTTCTTATTTAATAGTATAATATAAAAATAAAATTTATTTAATTATTTATATGTAAGTTCTAACAACATGATTTATACTACAAGAATTATAAAATTCTAAAATTTTGACATAGTGATTAAAAATACTTTGAATATTATCACTAGTTTTTTTTATATAAACTAGATATGTATTATACAGTAAATATCTATTACATTTAACTTTTTATTAATGAATACTAAAAATTAAATTATAGATAGATAGAAATTTTTATTATTTCTATTAAATTTAAAGAACACATGAAATCTCTGATGTATCTTCATAATTATCAAAGTATATTAGATGTATTTTTTATTCTTGGGATACTATATTTTGTTAACTATTAAAGGTGTGTAGGCGCCGTTTTTTTTTTTTTGAATAATTAGTCCAATTAATCTCCTTTAACAATTTTAGGGACAAAGCTGATAAATTAACTAAAATCACAATTGCGCATAATCATTAGTCTAAATGGTTAATTAATGATAATTATCAGAAGAAATAAACAATTGTAATCTTAATGGTATGTGTTAGGGAAAATCCCTGCACACACTTCAAAAGCCTCTTAACATGAGGCAATTTAAGCCTCGCTTGGTTCGTTTTATAGCAATTCTCGAAAAATTAACTTTCCGGAAAGTATAGTTCCTGAAAAGTTAACTTCTCAGCAAGTTGATAAATATTATTTGTTTTGATTTTTATTTCCTGAGAAGTACAAAACTAGTTTTTAATTAAAAGACAAAAATATCCTATGATAATTTTTATATAAATTTAAAAAGGAAAAAACAAGAAAAAGTTAAGGTTAAATTAGAAAAATACAACAAAAATGTTAGGGAAATTCTACTTCTTTGGGTTTTGTTAGGGAAGTTACTTCCCTAATTAAAAGGAAGTCAAACATCCAACTTCCCGCGAAGTAGAATTTATAAATTGAACCAAGTAAAAAATATTTGCTACTTCCCGGAAAGTACAACTTCCCTAGTCTATTTACCCCCAACCAAGTGAGGCTTTAATGTTACTACTATGATAAAAAAACGGATTGGAATTCCTTCAAGTTTATTTGAACTTGAAGGAGTCATGTTCACGATCTACACCATTCATTATAAAATGAACGGTGTAGATTAATTTAATTAAAATTGTATTTTTATGATTTACACCGTTCATTTTATAATGGATAGTGTAGATTGTGAACATAACTCCTTCAAGTTTAAATGAACTTGAGCGAATCCTAATCTTAAAAAATACGTTTTGAATTTATTTTTCTTTTTGAGACAATTGCTGTAATTCTTTTTCTTTTTTGCTGATTTGATTTTCGAATGCAGCGTAGACAAAAAAATGATAATTTCAATTGTGAGTTTTAACCGAGAGTTTTAAAAAAAGAATGACTAGATATAAAAAAGATTACGTATTCTTGCTAAAGTTATGGATACTTTTTGCAAAAGATATTTTCATAAAATATAATATGGGGTGTAATTTACTCTAAATATAAGAATATGTAATATCTAAATTGAGGTGACGGTCGAAAAGCAAGCTGTTCTTCAAAAGAATTATATGGTGGGTTAAATAGTTATGTTTATCTATCAGTTATCATGGGATTACCTTACCTTGTTGATTATTTGAGCTTATTACAAAAGGTGGAATGATCATGGGATTATCTTGTTAACGATTAAATAAAGTTGCTTCTAAAATCTAAGTATAATTCCGATGTCGTCCAGCGGTTAGGATATCTGGCTTTCACCCAGGAGACCCGGGTTCGATTCCCGGCATCGGAATTCTTTTTGTTCTCTTTTATTTTAATGCTGGGAAACACGTGCGGCTCATTGCGGGGCACAATTTATTTGTGTATTTATTTATTTTTTGAAGAGGAAATTTATATTGGCTGAATACATAGTTTGACCCCTGAATTTGTACCCTTTTACCCATCAAATCCCTAAACATAACGTCTCTTCTATCGAACCTCTGAACTTGTCAAATAATCCGATTTGACCCCTGAACTTGATAAAAACGTAAATATTGAACCCCTCCGTACACAATTTCTTCTAGAATGTTTCAAGTGACAGGTGGCACGGAGGGGTTCAATATTTACGTATTTATCAAGTTTAGGGGTTAAATCGGATTATTTAACAAGTTCAGAGGTTCGATAGGTGAGACGTTAAGATTAGAGGTTAGATGGGTAAAAGGGTACAAGTTCAGGGGTCAAACTATGTATTAAGCCAATTTATATTCGTTTTTGGATCGTGAAGTATATAACCCTAAGCACATAAAGAATTCATACCATCACAAATTATGGTAAAAATATCTTTGAACCGTTCATTCAATTTATCTCAAATCAAATAATTCTTGCTCAGGAAATTAGAAAATTTGTAATTTTATGTAAAGCAAATTTTCATGAGCTTCTTACATATATCATAATTTATATTTGTTGTTTTTTATTTGAAATTTAAATGATATAATTTTTTAATTTTTATTTCTATTAATATTTTAGTCTTTTTATTTATTTTTAATGTTAGTCAACTAAATTAAAAAAATTATACTGAAACATTAAAATTGTAATTTACTTTTTCAAAAAAAATTTTGACATAAATATAAATAATTTATTATTTATAAAATAGCTTAATAAATTGAATTTCTTTTATTTTATTTTATTTTATTTTATTTTACTTTTATTTTGATTTTTCTTAACTTTTTTTACTTTTCTTACTATATTTAATTTTTAAAACTAAAAATTACTTTTTTTCAAAAAATTAAAATGCAAATAATTATTTAAAAATTATACAAATTAAAATATAAATTTAAGGATTAAATTAAATTTTAATTTTTTTTGATTAAGTCTTTTAGCTTAGTTGACTAACACCAGAACTGAAAGGAAGGACCAAAACGTTAAAAAAAAAATAGAAGCTCGTAGTTTGATCTTCAAATAAAAAAGACAAAAGTGTAAATTAGGACATACGTGGAGAACCTAAGATAAGTCTGTTCTTTTACTTATCATGAATTGTAGTATAATACAAAATATAAATAACGTACAAATATGGATTTTAAATCTTAAAATTAATAATTATATTACTTTAGAGCTATTTGTCGTGAAAAATGTGTTTTTCCTCTTATTCTATAATTTTTATTAAGCAAAAAGTGCAAATACGCCTTTCAATATTTAGTGAAAGAATATTAATATTTCTAAATTCTAACTTGGTGCAATTTAGTCATTAAAGTTGTAAAATCATCGCGAATTCAGATTTTCTTCAACGAAAAAATAAACAAAGCTTAGTTTAAAGGGATATTTTCACCGACTTTATATTTTAAGGTTTAAGGTGCATATTCACCTATATTTGAAGAGATTTTAAATTTAAATTATATTTTCAAGATGTGCATATACACCTTCTACATTCACGATACAATATGTATATCTCTAAATTTTAATTAAGTGTAGCTCGATTCTTAAAATTGTAAATTTTGCGCAAATCAATTCCTTAGATTAACTTCATTTATTTGTCTGTTAGAAAATAGTTTTATTTTCACTTAAGTTTAAGGATTGTTTGTATCGGATTAGAGTTTTAGAAACATAAATGTATTTTCATTGAAAGGTCTATCAAAATCAATGCGGTCCTTATAATTTATATATAGATATAATTAACCAGTGAAGTCTTTATAAATAAGAAGAAAAAATCAATGCGGTCCTTAAATTTGTGTCTAGAGATCAAATAAGTACAATTTAATTTTTTTGGTCAATTAGATCCCAAACTTGAGTTTTCGGGATCAAATAAGTCATTTTAAATCATTTTTAATTTTATCAGTCAATTAGGTCCCCAAACTCTTTTAATTTAGCTCAAGTAACCCCAAGACTTTATATTCAAATATAGACTTATTTGATTACGAGACACAAATTTAATGACCTAATTGGCTAAAGTGAATTGTTTGATCCCGAAAATACAAGTTTGTGATCTAATTGACCCAAAAAATTGAATTATACTTATTTGATTCATAAATATAAATTTGAAAGCCGGTTGATCCTTTGTTTTTATAAATATTACCAAAATATCTTATTCTACTTTTTTTGAATAATACGACAAATCACAAGTATATAAATCTAAAATTAACTGAACTACGAAACTCTTTTGACAGTATTTTATGAAAGTGGCATTATTTTATAATGGTGGGATATTTATAAGAGAGAAGACACCTTTAGGGAGATAAGAGATAAAATTAGGTTTATCTAATGATAAATTAAATGAAGTACCCATTTTAATAGTGATATCATATTAGTTGAATCTACTTAAAAATTTATTCTAAAAATAAAACAAATATGAAAAATTCATATTAGTTGAGTTGGTGTTAGAATTTAATAATTCAATAATAATAAATAAAATTAATTTTTACAGGTCTAATTACCTTTTAAATTCATTTTAAATTTTTATCAATTGTGACCGATTTTTTTTTATTTCTATAATTAAATTTAAAAATTTATTGCAATTATATCCAAATTTTAAAATTTTATTTTTAAAAACTTTAAACTTTTGCATTATTTACCAATATTTTAAAATGAAAACTTTAAATTTAAATCTCAATCCTTATTCTTTTCTAAAACAAACTAATGCATTGAGATTTGAGAATACTAATAGTAGTAATTATAGGAAGATTTACCAGAAAAAACATTCATAATTTATTCAGACCAAACCAATTGCTCCCTTTGTTTTGTTTCACTTGTACTCCAAGACAAAGTTGTACACATAAAAAATGTAATTTTTTTTATCTAAATTATAAATATAAATACTAATTTAACCCTATTGATTAATAAAGGATTATTGACAAAATAAGTTCTAACGTTTTACTTTTTTTATCGATTTAAGTCTTACATTTAAAACGTTACGAAACAAAATTTAATCTTTCCAATTTTTGCAATTTGTAGCCTCATCTCAAATTTCAGCCATTTTATCATTTTTTTTTAGACTACAAAGTGCCAAAATGTGAAAGATTGAAATTTTATTTACAAATTTTTCAAACGTTGGAATTTAATATGCCAAATATAGCTGCCACATATGCAAAAAGTATTAGAAATATTGGCGGAAGTAATTAATTATAAATTGGTGAGAATGTGACAACCACACATGCTTATGAGAGTGTTTAGGTTCAACCATTACCTAATAACTAGAAGTAGTTAATAAGTGGTTGAACCTTTACACTTATAAACTCATTTATATTGGTTCTCCTAAGCAATGTGAGATTATCTTTAACAAAAAGTGGTCGAAAAACAATTTGGCTATAAAATGCAAAAACTGAAATGGTTAGAATTTGTTTCGTAACATTTCAAACGTTAGGCTTAAATCGCAAAAAAGAAATGAAAGGTTAGGATCTGTTTTTCAATACCCCATTAATGAATGATTTGTAAATTGAAACTTAGAGTCACCTGTTAAAAAGGAATAAATTTGGCAAATTATGATTAAAATCATCTTGAAATTCTAAAATAACAAATAATTATAGTCAAATGCATTTGCCTAGATGGACAAGTAAAAAAAAAACAAGAGTAAATGTTGTAAATTCTTATAGCCTCTCATTATCTAAGTCTAATTGGTTGTATCCATGAACAAAACACGAAGCCGCTAAGGTTCGAAATTCTTAGTAGTTATATTTACCTAAACTGCATCTTAGTACCAGAAATGCAACATCATATATGCAGAAATCAAAGTGGGAAAAATGAGTATAGACATTGTAAGAATTCAAAAGTCTGTTATGTAAAATTTTCCAGTCTCATCCCGTGGAAAGTCTAATTCTGTAACATTTCTGCTGTTCAAAATCCTATTATCAATCAAGGACAGCATTTCCAAAATTTTGGTTTTTTCTTAAATCAAAAACAGCAGAAAAGTATGTCTTATTTGAAAAGCAAGAAAGTAGTCTCTCACCACAATCTATTGTACACAACCAGTCTTTCAATACAAACACCAAAGAATTGTGCCTTTTTTTACCTTTTTTCTGCTAATTTCTTGCTTTGCATCTTTAGCAAGTCCAAGAAGTTGATCTCTTAAGCACTGGCTTCATTTGCTTGTCCTCTTCCAGAGAAATCATTCCCAAATGCGACGGATCCTCCAGCATCATCTTTGCCACCAAGTACCCCGCTACCGACCACGTCTGGTATTTCCTCGCCTGTTTACCTATGAATCTCCCAAGTTTCCCATCATAATATTCCGGCCAGCTATCTTTCAACAACCGCGTCTCGGCAAGATCAATTGCTCGTCTTGCAATTTGCGGTCGTCCCGTTTTTATGCATGCAGCAGTTAGCAGCCATAGAAGCACTGCATCCATTAAAGCAACCAACAGTAATGTTATTTGGCATTCACACTCACAAACTACTATAGCACTAAACTGTGTCAAACAGAAGATAAAAGAATTGAAATATTAATAGAACAAAATCGGAATAAACCTGGCCAAGATCCTCCATTATGGTAACTCCATCTAGTATTCTTCGGATCACAACCAGTTACGATTCGCCATTCATGACCTTCTATTGCAGGATAACATATTTTCAAAGGCATATCTCCAACAAGCTCGTCCCAGCGAGCTTCAATAAGATCCATTATAGCATTTGATTGCTCAGGAGTTGCAAGAGATGAGAGAATTGCAACACAATTACCTAAAGCAAACCATCGAAAATCCATCCTTGCAGGACTAACATTTCCAATAAAATAGCCACCGCGTGTTGGCATAAAGTCAAATAGCCATTCTGGGATTGAATCAGGGATAACGTTGAATTTGTTTACTGCAGTGTGGGAGTATTCCTCGGTTTTATATCTGTAAATGTCATTTAAATTTTGAAAGTCTAACCAGAAGTAAAGTCTCATGTGGTAGCTCAAAGCATGCAAACGTTTCACAATTTTCTCAATACATTCTTTACATTCTCTTCCTTCTCCTTCTTGTTTTAACATTGACAAAGCACTCCTCAATGCCATAAAAAATAGTGCTTGAATTTCAATAGGATAACCATATATTCCCTGCAGTAAAATCGTAGCTTTAGAACAAGCTAAATAAAAATACTAAAAAACAAGAGAGAGAAGATGAATCATGAAGCTTCACATATTCTTAATGCATGATGGTTTATAATACAATAGCATATCATTTTGCGAAAATGAAAGGTAAATTTATTTTTGGAAATCAACTAACTCATAGAAAAGGAAGATGATACGACTTCCTGGCAACTGTACAAATTGAAAGCACATGAACAAGATTATCTTATGTTCTAAGATTTTTTCAAAAAAAAGACTGCTTTTCTAAATTTGGGAGGAAACGCATAACTAACAATCGCATGGTCCACATATAACCAAATTGATCACTGCCTTTTTCTCATATGAGACATTGCTCAGTCGGAATTAATCTATTAGAAAAGAAACTATTTATTGAGACACAAATACTTGGTCTATTAATTGATATGATATGGAAAACAATCATAATTTTCTCCATTAAATTCCAAATAAATTAATTTATTCTATTCCGAGACAACAAGATCAAGCACAAGCAGGAAAATAACCATAGAATACTCATCAGACAAATTTACATCTAATGCATCATTAAATTTGATGAAAGGTGTCCATTTCACTTAAATGCACAGATAAGTATAGTGATATACAAGGGAAATCAATCTTTTAAAAAACGAGACTAAAAGAATCATTACCATTCTGCGATCAACCATAGAGCATCCATCAGCACAAAGAAGTGTTGGAAATGTGTCGAACCCTTCCGATAAGCACAAAGTCAAAATAAGTCTCATCCCCTTTTGGCAATCAGGAGAGTCCGCCAGAGAATGATCCCCAGTAGATTTAGTATAAGCTCGAAGAAGAATGATCCACCAGAAACCAGAGTCAACAGGAGCTACTCTTCCAATTGCACTCTCACCAAAATCTGCCATAAGGGTATCCGTTTTTCGAATAGGATCATGAAGAACTTTAAAGCTAGCTGGCATTACCCCATCTCCGAGCTTGAATCTGTCTATTCTTTTTTCCCACCCTTGAAGATGTAGAGTCTTCAACAGGAAGTTCTTCACTATCTCAGGCTCACCATTCATTAGAAAAGCCAGTGCACTGGGCACAAAATCTCGTACAAAAATCTAAGCAGAAAGAGATGGAAGATTAATAAGAAGAGGAATAAGGATATTCATATGTATTGTTATAATTATTTTGAAATTCCTTCTGGTGGAACAAATCATTTATCATAACTTTATGCTTTTACAAGTCATTTTCTTCAAACTAAGATGTTTCAATCATTAGATATTCCTATTAAATTTACCATAATCAAATTCCACCTTGATATTTTTTACTCAAAAACAATCTCATGCAATCTCCAGCATCTTTGACAGTCAAGATTAGCATTTTATCTTTGGTTTGTATTCTTACCAAATCCAAAGATGATACAAGCATTTGACTCGAACCAATTAACACATCGACATGTCTATAATATGTAGGATAGTTTTCCCATACTTCTAGAAGAACACAAAGAATTCAGATCATTAAGAGAGACTGGACACAATCTCACAGCATGTTTTCAACATAATACAAACCAAATGAAGACAACATTCATCACTTGAAAAGCTATAAAAATCATACCAGGTATTCGAAGTGAGAAATACCTGATCATAGTTCAAAACCTCCTCAGCGGCATGATCAATTGCAGCAAGAGTACCAACAGGCTGGCCTCTAAAGTACACCATGGACTTCCTTAGAGCCTCCCAAGCATCGGCAACCATTGGATGGGGCTCAAATGAGTTACGAGTTGAAGAAGCAGGCGTGTCAAATCCTGATCTACCTCCAGGTGAATTGGTGCACTCATAGTTATCAAGCCCTCCCCTTGCTAACCCAATGGAAAGCTCACTTAATGACCTCTCATCAAATGACCTTTGCCTCTCAATATTCAGCCGCGGCTTATCAAGAAGACGGGAAAGATCGAAATCATCCATTTCGGAGATGGAGCATGTGGAGCTCACATTTCTAAGTCCCATCTGTTTAGTCCCATCCATTTGTTTCTCTCTTTATGTACTCCTTACTTCTTTGATTCTATCACCAAAACAAATATAGTAATTAGCAACTCAATACGAAAACTACATAAACACAAAGGTTGCCATAAAAGCAAAAAAATTAGCTATAAATGTATTTTTCTTATCAAAATATTCAACTCTTGCCAGAAGAGTTAAGGTATATAAAGACAAGAAAACAAACAAACCTTTGTATGCATATATTGGCTGAACCAGATTTATTTGATTCAGACTTAAGCGTGAAAGCAGTGGAAAAATTCTTTGATGCAGACAACCATTTCAATCAAATAATAAAAACAATATTTCAATTTGCAGTTTGCAGTTTACTCAACAATAAAAAAAAAATGATGAGATAACATATACAACTGCAAAAATAAAAATAAAAAACATATACAACTGCAAAAATAATTAACAAGAAATTGAAGAAACATAGGTGACTAGCATATGCAGGCAAATCAAAAAATAAAAATAAAATAAAAAAAGTAACACATGCATTATACATTACGCTTGAATTTCAGCTACATTTAACATTAATTTTCATTCTCTCTCGGAAAAAAGCTCAGCTTGAAATCAAGAAAACTGGATCAAGATCCGGCCAAATAAAAAAAAATAGCATGAACTCATAACCCAACACTACTTCAAAAAAAAAGTCAAATTAAAATAGAGCTTTTTCAAAACCTTCTGTAACACCAGATCTACAAAACAACAAGAATTTTTTTTTCAAGAAATATTTTGAATAATGGTGTAGAGAAAGAAACCTTTGCAAAGAATAGAAATGGTGAAGAGAGAGCGGTTTCCGGCGAGAATGTAAACAGCGAAATCGCCGGAAAATGGTCGGCGAGGAGAGGAAAATAAAAGAAGAGAAGAAAATAGAAAGAGAGGAGAAAAGGATAACATTTGTAAAACTACTTATATTTATACACACAAACACATTAAGAGAGAGAAATAAAGGGAACTCACTGTCTTTGTGGGGCTGCTCTAATGTTGGTGTAAGAAAACTGACTGGAGACATTTATAGATGACCGGTTTAACCGGTGAAATCACACGAGGTGAAAATTAACTCGGTATGATTTTCTTTCCATTGTCCTACGTGGAAGAAAACGACACAGTTTTCTCTTTTACAAATCGATCGATTTTGACCCAAGATTGTGTTTTATCTTGATGACTTGTATTATCGGTTTCTTTGGTGGGCCCCTAACTCTCTGATCACCGTCAGATTATGTTGTTAATATTACTACTGTGGAAATTAAAATTTAGTACTCCCTCCCTCCCAATAGAGTTGTCCACTTTGACTTTATCACACAGTTTAAAAAAAGCAATCATTGTTTATAGATTTTGTAAACTTTTTCTTATTTTTCTTTTCTTGTCCTACCCCTATTTAATATAGGGTCCACTTACTATTTACTTCTAATTTACTCATTAATGGATCTTTTATAGGGGTAATAATATAGAAAAATTATGTGTAAAAATTAATTACTTTTTAAAAGTGGACAAAAGTTTTGGGACAAAAAAATTTCTCAAAGTGGACAATTCTATTGAAACGGAGGAAGTACTTTCTTTTGTTGGAGTTAGGTGGGGTTATTAGGTAATTCAAATCTAATTTTTTACTTTTTCCCATTTGCATGTTTACTTTTATTTATCATATAAAAATTAAAAACAGTTTATTTTTTTATATTCGGAGAATATTTTATTTATCCTTTAAAAAAATTACTTTAATTATAACCAATATAGTGATTAGACATAAAAGTTGCCAAAATCTTGGATATTCTTATTATGTAGTATTAAATTAATTAGGTTATAATGAGTCAGCAATGACGGGGATTTAGATCAAATTTGACCATGCTGAACAAATTGCTTTTGTTTTAAGTTTTCTCTTAATTGTACTTAAATTTGTGCTTAGTTTAGCGAATTTAGAAACTGTACTAGAATTACCCAATAAATGGTATGGGTAAATTCATTTCTAATCAAAAAATAAATAAGAAATAACAGTCTTATGGATAAATAACTTATCCAAAATTTATGTTATGTCTAAGTTTAGTATTATATGATGAATAAGTTGTTTATGTTTTAAATCCAGTTAGATAATAATCATCTATAAGTAAATGTTAATTATGCCTTAATTTAGTTAGTTAAGAAGACGGTAACAAAATTGAAGGATCTCAAATTTGGTTTCATTCTATGCAGTACTGGGAATTTAATAGTAATATAGTTAAATAAGTTATTCGGTTTCATATTATTTATAATTATTATTTATTTGGTTATTATTCGTCCATTGAATTAATTTATTCACCTTTGAAAAAATAATAATTTATTGACTAATAAATTAAATTGATGACTAAAAGTATATTATAAAGTTTTGTCTATTAACCACACAACAAAATTAAATAAATAGAGAATCTATGCTGCTACATGATAGCAAATGTATATTATTTATTTATTAAAATTTTAGTGTTGGTATGTTAAATTAGCATAATATAGTAAAAAGAATTATATATTAATAATAGTTAAATAGTAATCATGATTGATATTAAATTGTGATTGGTGTAATTTATGATCTTTTAAATAAATAAGATGAGTTGTATTAAAGAAAAATAATTAAAATGATTTGTATAAGAGAAATTATTGTATAAGATAAATGGTTAAGAAAGTAAAAAAAATTATAAATAAATTTATATAAGAGATTTTATTTGTGGTAATTTTCTGAAATATATGTTTTGATAATTTATTTACACTTTTACCTGTTAAGTTTTGATTTTCTTTTTTGACTTTTTTTATTTACAAAAAAATACTTTTTTTAAAAATTTCACAAATATCTTTTTCGGTTTCTAATTTCAGTTTTTGGTTTTTTGGTTCGGTCGACCGAACCGACCGATTGCACAGCCCCATTTTTCAGTTTTTAATAATTTATTTATTTTTATAGATTTTTTTCCATCAATTTTTTTTATTTTTTTATAGTGTAATAATAGTGTATGTATAATGTTTTTATAGCGTAAGATTAGTGTATATATAGTTTATTTATAGTATATTTATGGCAGTTTGTAGTGTTTTGTATCTATACCATGAAACACTGCAAAATACACTATAAACACTGTAAAACACCATAGATATACTAAAAAACACAGAAAATACTTAATATATTATAAAATTTCTACAAATGCAACATAAATCAATTTGTTCTTTACAAAATCAGTAGTAATAAACAAATCTATGAATAAGAGAAGACAAAATAAATAATTATATGAATAATAGAACAATTTTATAAACAAAAAATTATAGATCTACAATAATTTGTTTACAAAATGTTTAAATTATTACAAAAAACCTAAAAAATTACACAAATCTAAAAACGAGTCGAGAAATCCATAGCGCGAACGGAAGAGACGAACGGACTAGCGCGAACGGAAAAATAATCGGAGGAGACAAACTGAAAATCAAATGAAAAAGAAGAAAAAAAAAGAAGAAGAAAAGAAGAGAGAAATTTGAGAGAAGAGAGAAAAAAAGGAGTGGCTATGTAAAAATTTAATATAAAATGAAACAAGGCTTCTTTATATAGTGGATATTTTTTGTAAATAAGTTAGAAAAATAGGTAGCGTAGAAAATAAGGGAAAGATGAAATAAAATGGTGTAAATAATTTGCTAAAAATAGGTATTTAGAAAATAATTCAATTTTATTTAGAAAAATAAAAAAATATAAATTAAATTATTTAATTACCTCAAAGTATTTAAATTATAATTATTATAATATAATAATTTTTAGTTTATATAATTTATAAATAAGTAAATCTTTTAAATTAGTCTAAAGAAGTTTTCATATTATAATATAAAATCGTATTTTATCACAAAAAGTTTTAAATTTTTAATAAAGTTAAATAGATTTTCGACTGGAAAAAATCAAATTTAACTTTTAAAAATAAAAATTAACAGTTGTTGGTTATAAAAACTTACAATAATTATTAAAAATTAAACAATTTATATTTAATTTCAAAACTGTTGAACCATATATCTACAAAATAATCATGAACTGGGTTTCTTTAATATATAGTTTAGTCCCAATAATTTTGTGTTCAACTTGTTACTTTCTTAAAATTAGAGGTGAATTGCATAGCTAGAGACCAGTTCTTATTAGCTCTCTCCATGAAAAATAAATATGTTTAAATTTGAAATTTGAAATTTGAAATTTAAATTACTTATCTCTTCCAATAAATAATCATGTTTGACATGTAAATTACAATCATGAATAATGTAAATCCAAAAATTGAGGAAGAATCTAAAAAGAATGAGAATCTCTATAAAATGACAGATATGTCCTTGCAGCAAAGAATCTTTCCTAACTCCAAAAAAAAGATCCCTCAAATATGAATTGCTAAACAAATAAGAAGAGAATAAATAATACTAATAAAAATAAAGAAGGTTAGTTGATTAGTACCATTCCAATGCTAAAAATATATGGTTTAGCTAGATTTTACTTTAATTTGTACCTTTTGGTTAGGAGAGATTTGGCCTTTCAATTTGGGCATATCCAACTACCATAATTTCTAAATATGCATACCAACACACAAGGAATGAAGAATAGGGTCGATGGCTTCCTGAATTTATAACACGAGATCATTTAATTAAATTATTAATTTTTGAGCAACTAATTCAAGAGAGATTCAATCACTTTGATTTCAGAAATTGCGTATGGATTGGAGTTTATTAGGCGACAAAAATACATCCTTCTTCCACACGACATCTATTATTCATGCCAAGAATAACCCTATTTTGAAAATTACTGTTGAGAATAATTGTTATACTTCTCCGACTGATATCAAAATTTGTATTACTTCTTTTTAGCCAAATGATAAAAAGGCCAAAACTCATAAAAGTTTCACAAAGATCCAAAATTTTCAATTTTATCCAATTTGTTCTGAAACACATGATTTTGTTCAACTATGTAATTTTGCTCATGTGGCGACGTAGCGCTGATGTGGCAATGCCACACATCAACCCCGCATAGACAAAAGTGTGTAATTAGACATAATTGAGACGAAATCATGCGTTTCATGACAAATTGGATAAAATTTAAAAAATTAAACTTTGGTGAAATTTTTATAAAAGTTTTGGCCTTTTTAATCAATTTGGCCTTCTTTTTATATAAATCTCTTCAGGAGAGACTTCATAGTTCCTTTTAATATGAACCTACTTCAGTTCAAGACCCTCACTTTGAATTAAGTTGCTGATTTGACAGAGCCATTTGAGATGGAAGAAATTTACATGGGTTTAATGAATTGCAATGATAATAAAGCTCTGAGACCGGATGGTTTCAACATATACTGATGGTGCGGTTAATTTACATTTATTTTAGAAATTATAAAGGGTTAATTGCATTGTTAATTAGCATAAAAAATTAAATAGTTTTGAACTTTTACCGCAAGAGCTTATAAGTATTTATTTAATTTCTTAAAATAACTATTTTTAAACAAAGTCAACAGTAGGTCATTTTCGTATATTTTTAATGATCATATGAGTTTATTTAAGTGAGACAGTACTAACTACAGAGACTTAAATATTAGTGAGGTTTGTCACATGGACTTATCAATAACTTTTACTCCCTCCATTTGGATTTAGATGACGTTTTAGAGATAATATTTTGTTTGCAAATAGATGACGTTTTGTAATTTCCATACACTTTCAATTTTGACATTCCACTATTACCCTCATCTTCTACCTTTCAAAGGAAAAGCAAGCAACATGGGACGTTGATGACACTAGTCAATTTCTTTAATAGGGTTAAATAAGTCAATAACTGTTGTATTAAATGCATATTGATTGGTTTCTTAATTTGTGAGCTATCTCTTAAAACGTCATCTAATTCCAAATGGAGGGAGTATCTTTTAAAAAAAAAACTTAGCACATTATCTAAAGAAAATTAATAAAATCCCAAGACGCATAGTTGGTGAGGTGCTCTCCTATCATAAATAAATTTGTGGGTGTAAATTATACTGATAGATACAGTAGTTTAAAATTTGAAAATAGAATTTTATCTTTTGCAAAAATATTTACAGATTTGAGTGGAGATTAATCTAGATATGAAAGGTTTAAGGTGTCGTCTCATAGTTGAGATTTGTTAATACACTCATATACGAAAATAAAAAAATTGATAAACATATTTTTTATCCTAATATTAAATTAAATACATACTATTTTACTATTTTTTTAATACATTAAATAATATGGTAACGAAATTAGAGTTGACAAAAACAAAATAAATTATTTTAAATAAAAATTATCAATTAAAATAAAAATATTTAAAAATGATATCGATGTCAATTAGATTAAGATAGAAGTCAAGGAATTATGAAAATAAAAAAGTGATAAAATATGAAATAGTTATTTTAAAATTTAAATTTTTTAAAAATATTAAAATACGAAACATTAAAATTACTTATTATTCCCTCCGTTCTTTTTTAGTTGTTCATTTAACTAAAATTGTACATATTAAGAAAGTAGACTTTTTGTCTTAGATTATAGAAATAAATACTAATATAACCCTACTATGTAATAAATTCTTTGCAAATTGAGTTATAGAGTCATTTATTAGGGAGGAATAAATTTAAAAAATAATACTAGCTAATGTTATCTTAAAATTCTAAATGGACAATTAATTATAGATAAAATTATTTGACGAAATAGACAACTAAAAAACAAAAAGAATAAAAGATTAATGAATGAATGTAAAAGCATTTTTATGGTAGAAATTGCTCACAAAAAAACAGGAGATTCTTTTTGAAATATCTCATTTTAAAATATGTTTCAACAAATTTGTTCATCTTTTCATAATTCTTCACTTTACACTAATAACAAAGATATTTACAAAAATATCTACTATACATACGAGGTCTATCTCATTTTAAGTTAAAATTTTACATATCCACACCTTTTTTTTTCTCTTTCTTCTCTCTTTCTCTCTTTTTTTATTTTTTCTGTTTGATTTTCTGTTTATCTCTTCCGGTTGCTTTTTTGTTCGTCTATTCCGTTCGCGTTTCTGTTCATCTACTTTCGGTGAGTTTCTCGTCTCTTCCGGTCGCTTTTCCTTTCGCGCTATGGATTTCTCGACACCGTTTTTAGATTTTTTGTAATTTTTTAGATTTTTTGAGATGGTTTAAACATTTTACAAATAAATTATTATATATCTATGATTTATTTATTTGTTTATGAAATTGTTCAATTATTCATATAATTGTTTTGTCTTTCTCTTATTCATAGATTTATTTATTTATTTTAATGCTACTTATTTTGTAAAAAACGAATTGATTTATGGTGTATTTATAATGCTTTTATATGCTATAGTGTAGTTTTGGTGTATTTATAGTGTATTTCTGGTATTTTCACTGTATAAATGTTTTTTAGTGTATTCTGCCGTTTTCTAGTATATCTATGTTGCATTTGCAATGTTTATGGTTTATTTGCAGTGTTTATGATGTATTTGCAGTGTTTTTAGGGTATATACTATAAGAACACTACAAAGACATCATATATACATTATATATGCACTATTATTACTCTATAAAAACACCACAGTTACACTAAAAAACACAGTAGATACATTATAATACTCCATAGTTACACTAAAAATACGATAAAAAAACACCGAAAAAAATCTATAAAAAATAAAATAAATTATTAAAAATAATAAAAGATATTTGTGAATTAAAATAGAAGAAGATATTTTTTATAAAAAAAATTCAAAATTAAAGATAAAAAACATTATAAAATTATAAATAAAATAGTAAATAGTATAGGTTTATAAAATTTCTTTAAAAGAGATATGTTTATAAATTTATAATTTAGAGATGACATTTTTTTTTCTCTTGGAGAATAGAAAAAATGATAGATATGAAAGAATTACGGGGTCAACCAAATCCAAATAAGATCCAAGTTGGCAAGCTTTTATGACCATTGACCAAAAGATATTAAATGTAGAAAAAACTGATTCGAATGTTGAGACCCACATAATGGGTTACGTATAGCGAAATTGTATTTTTTATATAAAAAGGACTCACGCTTTAAGCAAATGTTGATATTGGCATAGATAATTGTTGTTTTTTAGTAAAGCAGTTACATAATTTGTTTTTTATTTGTAAAGCGATTTGCAAATTCAGCTGCTCGTTTGCTTGTGCAAGCAGCTCGTTATTTGTTAGGTCCGCAAGAATGGTTTGATAACTTTCCTACAACTCTTACGGATGTAACCGATTTTGATTAATCTTATGCCATATTTTTCTCTCAAAAGAAAAATATATAAAAGGGACTCGTGCCATCTGACGTGTATTTTCATTATGGATTATCAACAAGTTTGGAAATTTTACCTATGGTTTCTATTAAAACCCTTTAATTATTTTTATCATATATTAATTCATGAAAAGAAATTTAAAAATGGAAAGTCATATAACAAGATTATTATATACGACCTTTTAAACTTTGATCTAAAAACTAACATACAACACAAGATACATGCAATAAATAAATCGAAATAAGATAGATATTGACATTGATTCCCTATAAGAAGACCGAACGAGAATAAAGTTTCGTTAGAGCGAGTACTTCGATTTGCCTTTCCGATTTGACCGACAATCCGCTCGATTCGTTGAAAACTATTATTTATGATCCTCATCATCAATGAGATTCTAAGAAGTTAGAACGATAACCCTCCAAAATTAATCTTAGATATACAAGAAATTGGATCTAAAGTCCGACCAAAACAGGAGTATTTCTACTGTTTATGCGCTTCATCATCCCATCAAATTGTGATGGAACAGAAACTCTTATGCATCCATATGTTGTTCCAATGTCCTCGGACTCAGCAAATTTAGTTTGTTTTCCTCTCAGTTTTCGCTCAAATTGGGACTCAAATTCAACTTTCAGGAACTTTGGAAATTGATAACTACTTAGCCAAACGATATGGATCCTTCAGAATCATATATCACACTTTTCTTCTTCATCCTATGACATATTTAAAAATTATGTAATAATCAAATCTTTATAAATTATATGGATTCTCATATAGAAGTTATATATTCAAGTATTAGGGATAAGACATAATTTGTTGAAAGTGAACATCAGATAGTCATTCTAACTCAGAGGAATTCATTGAGATCCACAGATTCCAATATCATGAGTTATATTCTTCTAGGATTTAAATTATGATGATGCGGTGGACAAAGTCAGAAAACAAGGATGTTTTGGTGTAGTGGCAACAAGTTCAAATCAATTAAAATTGGGAAAATTTTTGGCTTTGTTTTGTTACATTTAGGACCTCATAATCCTTGAATTTTTGACGTTACGAGAAACAATGAATTGGGCAATTTCCAAAAGCTGGAATAAAAGCGACCTGTCTCATCCGCCAAATCTGCAAGACTTGCATACTGATCAAAAGATAGCTGAAACAAGGAAGAACGCGAGATTAAAAGATGTTGAATCTGACTCGGAAACCATCTATCTCTCCAAAAATTGATAACTTCTATAATGGATATTTGTTCCAAACAAATTCCAAACATCGGTATTGTTAACACAAATTTCAAATTTAATTCCTTTAAACATGGACGACCACATTGCTTTGAATTAGATTGGTCATATCAAGTTAATATATTAAAACTACTATGAACAACCATAAACCACGAAGAGAATTCACAAGACATTAATTTACATATCCATTTAAGTAACAAGCTTTGGTTTTTCAAGTGGAGTGACATAATATTTAAGCCATCCAAACGAGTTGGAAGACAAACATAGTCCCATAAAACTTTATATATTTCTCTACCGTTAACTGAACCAAGCCAAAAAAACTGACACATATTACTTTCAAGAGAAGTAATGATACATGAAGGCATTGCAAAATTACACATTGAATAAACCGTTAAGTTCGAAATGACAAATTTTATTAGAACAGAACAACTCGCAGGAAATAGGAGATTACTTTTCCAAAAAGTTAAGTGATGAGCTAACAGTATTGTGTTAATTAAATTGAAATAAAAAGATTTGATTATTTAAAATTGTAAGAATAATGTTGGACATAATGATTTAACCATCCAAAAGGTGACTTTTTTTATTTTTTTATTATGATCCAAATTTTCAAAATCGTCAATTTTATCCCATTTTTTATTATTCGGTTTCAATTATAGCCCTTTACTTAAATTTGAGAGGAAAAACATTTCAATATACACTTTATATTACTTTATATTTTGAATTTTTAATGGCAAAAAGATAAAATTTAGAATAAAATGAAGTAATATGAAGTGTATTTTTTTTATAATTTTATTTGAACAAGTAAGTATTAAAATTGAAAATTTAGTTAAAATTTATAATTTTACAAGTTTAAATCATAAACGAATTTTTTTAAAAAAGATGAAATATTTTTTAACGATTAATAAATTAATGTCATTGCAAGTAAACTCTTGAATGACGTGTAGTAATATAGGATTGCTGATCCACTAAGGCATATGAAATGCTAAAAAAATCCTTTATTTGATATACACGCATATAAATTTAATTCCTTTAAACATGGACGACCACATTGCCCAAGTCCAACTAACCCATTTTCACACCTTAATTATATTAATTCTCTTTCTTTTTTAATTCTCAAAAGCAACATAGATGCATTTATCAAGTCATTTTGTCCATCACTTATCCAATTGGATTTAATTTGACCAAAATAATGCATGCTTCCTCAACATATAATATATACTACATAATTGGAGCATGATCTTTTGAATAGAAAAAAATGATAATTAAATAAAAACACTATTAATCACGCCACCAAACGTTTTCCTGCTTAGTCATGCTCCATGTGGAAAAATAAAGACAGAAAGAGTTGTTGCTTCCATCAAAATCCAGTGTTTGGATTGATACAATCAACCATTTTTGACTTTTTGTTTGTTTTCTTATTTTGTTACAAAGAATTAAAACAATAAAATACATCGAATAATTGATCTAATCGAAAATAAAATAAAATAATAAAATTTTAAAATGCAATTATTGCCTAGAAAATTCAAGTATGAACATTTCTGAGCATCATTTACACTTAACATTCATTTTTAGCTTGTTCAATTCTAATATATTTCAATAATATGGTCATAATTTCGATTCATTGAAAAACTTACATTTGAAACTCGAATATTTTAACTTTATCTTTGTTATTTTTTATTTGAGAAACTAATTTAAATTACTCCCTCTGTCTTATTTTAATATATACCGTTTTATTTTATGTTCTTTTAAATTGTAGATAATAATTTATTACTCTTATTAATTGGAGAACATTATATAAAATGGCTAAAAACGCGCACAATTTTAACACCGTCTTTAAAAAAAATCACCCAGCGTCTAATTTTTTTAATAATGTTCAAAATTCTCATTTTATCCGCTCCATCAGAGATGTATCAACGACGTATTTTTTGAAATATCAAATATATATTTACGATGTATTTTTTATAGATAAAAATAAAAGCGTAATTTTTTCTCGTTTTGTCTGTTCTGTATCAGAGATGTATGTATTTTTTCGAGGTATCAAATATGCATCCACGATATACTTAAATAAAGGCTTAATCAACAAAAAATACCAAACTTGTACGTCTTGTGCCAGTTATAGTTAAACCTTTAAAAATCACCAGATTTATCCAAATCTTATATGTTCTGTTTTTTTTAGCCATTTTTGAATCAAACTATTTTTTTTACACTCTGTCGTCAACGTCACTGCCAACTAAGCAATTGGGTGACACGCCAACTGACATATTTAAATTAGGTTTGGCTAAAACTGACACAAGAGAAATAGGTTTGGTATCTTTAGATGAATAAACCTAATTTTAAAATCAAACCAATTTTTAAATTCAATAATTAGTAAATTAATTATATTACTTATAAAATTATTATATATTTAAAAATAATTAATATTTTTATTTAATACCAATTAAAATTAATCTATTTTTTTTATTAAACCTAATTAAATCTAATAAATTTGTTTTATAATATATTATAATGAGTATGTAATTAATTTAATTAATAATTAAAATTAAAGGATAACTTTAAATTTTTAGCCATTTTTGATTAAAAAAAGTGAATTAATATATTACTTAGGAATTAATGTTGAATTCAATTTGGTGAAAGTGTTTAATATTCATGATAATTTTGAGCTTGATTTATTATTTTTGATGTTGTTGAGATCTTGTTATAAGTGATAAATGTTGAGTTTAGGTAATAAAAAAATGGTTATGTGTAAATTAAGATAAGTTTTTGATTATGCAGAGTAAAATGATATATGCGTCTATCCTTTATAAACATCATGTTATATATTGATACACATTATGGGCTTCACTTTATAGAGAAAAAAAAGTGAGAAAAAAATCACACTGGTTTTTTAAATATGCAGTCTACTGAGTAATTCTTTTTTTTATGTGTAAAGTTGAATTATGAACATTGTCGTATGTTTGTTGTGTATATCACTCTCAGGTTGTTCGTCAGAAGACGAACAATTGAATCTCAAACGGCGACGATGTCGACGGAACGGCGACTAAAATTTTGAAAACATAAATTTAAGATGAATATAACATTTTTTATTTTTTAATAGAATTTAAATTAATTATATATTCATCAAATATTATACAACATATTTATTAGAATCAATTAAGTTTAGTAAGAAAATTAGATTAATTTTAATTAGCGTTAAATAAAAATATTAGTTTTTTTAAATATATATGAATTTTATTATAATATAAATTGAATTCAAAAATTAGTTTGATTTTAAAATTAAGTTTATTCACTTTTTTATACCAAAACTATGTATTTTGTGTCAGTTATAGCCAAATCTAATTTAAATATGTCATCTATCATGTCGGCCGACAGCCAATTGCTTAGTTGGTACTGACGTAGACTATATGGTGTCAAAAAAAAATTGTTCGACTCAAAAATGGTTAAAAAAAACAGAACATATAAGATTTGAATAAATCTGGTGATTTGTAAAGGTTTAGCTATAACTGACACAAGATGTATAGGTTTGACATTTTTTGGTGATTAAGTCTTAGATAAAAATGTAGAAAGTGAAAAGATTTTTATTTTTGAAACAAAGATGGTTTTTTTTATAGATTTAGAGTGTGTTTTTAAAGAATTAGTAGTTTTTTGTTTTTTGAACAATTTTGTGGTTTTATCTACTATATGCTACCTCCATCCACAGAAGATTGTTGATTTTTATTTTAAGCATTTTAAATTATAAACATGTTTCTATTTTTAAAAATTAATTAACTATATCAATATCTAAAATTAAATCTTGGAACAAGGATCCCATCAAAATAAATTAATAGACAAATTTTCTATAAATTTTAACCTATTTTAAATAACAATATAATTTTTAAATTTTGACAATATAAGACATTAATTGATAATTTTTTGTAATTCAAAATACCAAACTATTTAATACAAACTATCCATTTAAACGCCAAAACAAGATATAATTAATTTAAGACAATTAATTATACAACTCATTATAACCTATTTTTGATTTTTACTATAGAGCAAATGTTTATTAATTCTAAAAAAGATATAAAACTAATATGGATAATACATTCAAGATT
The DNA here is from genome assembly GCF_937616625.2 of Mercurialis annua. NCBI lineage: Eukaryota > Viridiplantae > Streptophyta > Magnoliopsida > Malpighiales > Euphorbiaceae > Mercurialis > Mercurialis annua. Next base: position 68,670,547 of record NC_065570.1, read on the forward strand.
AAAAATGTGCAAAAACCAAAATTAAGCCAGATCAAATTGAAAACTTAAACAGTAAAATTGATTTGAGTGATTCTATGTTAGAAAAAGAAATTATATTTTAATTTAATTTTGAAAATAATTTTTTATTTAAATTTTACCAAAGTAAATATATAGAGCAGACCAACTAGTCCGTTTCAATTTGAAATTATTTGACTTATTAAAATTTCACTTTAATTTATTTAAAAATAATATTCAGTTTGATTTAATTTAATTTTAACCGAGTGCACTTTTATAACCAATTAAACTTCTTTTAGTAAAAAGTAAACAATCTTATTTTTTAGATATTTTTTAATAAACCCTATATCAAAATAACCAAATTAGCATCTAGCTAGGGAAGGTAAAAGAAGCAAGACCGAGACATGAAAAACAACAACGACTCATATGACAACAACCCACTGGCTAACTCAATTCGTGCATTGCCGTACTTCTGCAATGCACCTGGTCAGAATTAGGCTATGTTACTTTAGCCCATGGCATAGGTGAGAAGTATAATAATACCATAATTAGTTATAATACTATTAAATAAAAATAAATAAAAAATTATAATATTTAAAATATTGATTATATATTTTAACTGTGTAAAAATAAAATAGGTAATCATCTTAAGAAGAGGAAGTAGAATTAAACCAGAATCGAATTTCGATTGTTTTACTTAAATTTTGATGTGATTAATTATTTTAAACACATCGAAATGCAATTAAACTAATAGAAATTCATTTTTTAAAATGTATTTTGAAATGTTTAATTAGGTTTCAATTGATTTAATCGGATTTTGGAGTGTTTAATTAGATTTCGGTTGGTTTAATTGAGTTTTAATTGGTTTTAATTTATAATTTTATTTAATTATAATATTTAAATGAAAAAAAGTGTGAAAATGATTAAAAAATTCATAAATATAAAATTGGTAAGTATTTTAAACATTAAGGCTGTTTTTGAATTTTTTTTTCTATGTGCGACGTCATCCCTTAATTGAGATTTTGGTCAGAAGAGTTTTTTTATTCAATTTAAAAAGTTTGAGAGTTAATTTGTATTATAAATAAGTTAAAGGGCTGTCTCGTATTTTTTGAGAAAGTTCAGAGGTATTTTTATACCTTCGGCCAAACAAAATACTCAGGCGATAGTGTTGAAGCTAGCAGGCCCACAATGGGTAAACTTTGCTTAAAAGCAACTGAAAAACCGAAGAAAATCCAACATGGATTACCTCGATCTCACCAACACAAGATCAAACAGAAGTGTTCAGCTTAATCAGAAACATGGGTTTTGAAAGAATGATGATGATGATGATGATAGGGTTAGTGTTTTATTGGAACTTGTTGGGTTGTACTGTATCAGAGTCTGACAAGTATGTGTCAGGAATTGGAGACCCAGAAATGAAGAATCCTAATGTGAGAGTGGCGATAGAAGCTTGGAATTTCTGCAATGAAGTTGGCTTTGAAGCTCCTCAAATGGGCAGCCCTAGGTTGGCTGATTGTGCTGATTTATCTTGCCCATCATTTTCTGGTATTTATTTCTCCTTTTGCATTTCAACTTTTTTACTTTTTTTTTATTTTGATAATCGGATAGGAGAACGTTTGTAGCAGGAATCGAATTCACAACCTTATAGTTTGCCTTATGTATGTGGGTAGTTGTATTCGACTATTAAATAAAATAAATAAATATTTACTAATTTTAGATATTTTTAAAATTATTTAATAGATTTTAAATGATATATAGTTGATAAGTTAAACAGTTAAGAATTAAAAAATATAATTTTTTATTTAATTAAGTTAAGTAGAGTTTTTAAGTTTTTTTTTTTATGGATTTCCCTCCAAATATGGACTAATTCATTTTAATAATAAGCTAAGATGCTAAATAGTCGTGTGTTATTATTACTATTAATCAGGTCATTCATTTTTTTTGCAGCAATTAATAAAATAACTGGACCAAATTTTATTTTACTTCGTGATATATTTGTCAATTCTGTAGTAGTTTTAGATATATTGATTAATTATGCGCATAATAAAATGAAAACGTTAATTCTGTGAACATAAGTTGCATACCAACCATTTTGAATCTGTTTATGTAATTTATAGCAATGCATTTGTTGCACTATTGCATATAACGTAGAAAATTACATAAAGTTTTGACTTGCTCAACAATATTTCTGTAGCTTCATCTCTAAATTTACAGATTCACCGAGTCGCAATTTCTTTGATAATCTAAGCAAATGTGAAGTGCATCATAAAGTGAATGACTCAGATAACAGCTTAGGAGCGGGAGATAAGTTTCCAATACCTGATTTTGAATCATATAAAGACCCTGACTTGTTCGCTATGGAGAAGGAGCTATATCTTGCTTCTCTATGCGAGGTTCGTGAATCCCCAAAACCATGGCATTTTTGGATGATTATGCTAAAAAATGGCAATTTCGACAAAAACACTACACTCTGTCCCGAAAATGGCAAGAAAGTAAGTAAAATTATAACAAGTAGAAACTTTCCGTGTTTTGGTAAAGGATGTATGAATCAGCCACTTATTTATCATAACTACTCGCGATTAGTTTTTGATGGGGACAAATCTGCATCTTTGACTGGAGGTTATTATGGAACGTATGATCTTGATGCTGATTTGAGCAAAGGTGTAGGAAAATACTCGTATTTTTCAGTTACTTGGCGGAAGAATTTGAGCACCAGGAGTTGGATTTTCTCGCACAGGCTAACAACATCTGCAAAGTATCCCTGGCTTATGCTATACCTACGTTCAGATGCAACGCACGGATTCAATGGTGGTTATCACTACAATGGCAGGGGTGTTATGAGAAAGGTCTGCTCTCTTATCCTTATACTATACATGCATACTTTTTTTGATTTAAATGGAAATTTTCCCATTGAATTTGTAAGTTGGTCCATTAGTACAAAAATTAACTTTATTGAAATCTCCAAAACTCCGCACGTGTATCCCTAATCTTACGCATGAATTAGACATTTGTGACCAAATTAATAATGATAGATAACTTTGTGACTAATTTGATAATAAATTTAATTTTATGCTAATTGCCCAAATAATACTAGTTGAAGGAGCAAAATGATTTTTAAGTCCACATTTTTCTTTTTCATACTTTGAAGAGGACCTGAAATTCACTTGAGTGGAGAGTTGACATTTTTCATAATTATTGTCTTGAATTTCTTTTCACTCTAGAAAATTAAGAATCCTTCAAGTTGAAATTTTGCCAAGATTTTCTTCTTCATATTCCTTTATGGTTACAATTGTTGCAAGCTATTTTGCACAGGAACTTCTCAAGTAGTGTATTTTAAAATTTCGTTTGCGTTTTTGGAAACACTAATGAAACTCAGAGACTCTATATCTGTAACTTATTCTTATAAAAAATATCATTTTTTTGTTTCAGAATTTCTGTTTCCGTGCTACATTTGTTACAAGTTGAAATTGCAATTCATCTTTTTGTTATAGTTGCCAGAGTCTCCAAATTTCAGAGTGCATTTGACGCTAAATGTGATTCGTGGAGGAGGGGCGAACAGTCAATTTTATCTACTCGATATAGGAAGCTGTTGGAAAAACAATGGTGATCCTTGTGATGGTGATGTTCTAACAGATGTGACTAGATACAGCGAGATGATAATTAACCCAGCAACTACAAGCTGGTGTCGTCCTGATAATTTGGTTTCCTGCCCGCCTTACCATGTCAGGTCTACTGGTGAAATCATTTATCGAAACGAAACATCTCGCTTTCCGTATGCAGCTTACCATCTCTACTGTAGCCCCGGAAATGCTGAATTTCTGGAGAAACCTTACGATATCTGTGACCCATATAGTAATCCACAAGCACAAGAATTGGTACAGATTTTGCCACATCCTGAATGGGCTTTTCATGGCTATCCTGAAAAGCAAGGAGATGGATGGATTGGTAACTCTAGAACTTGGGAGCTCGATGTTGGTGCGCTCTCTAGTCGTTTGTACTTCTATCAGGTACTTTTTCTTGCTCTAACTATATAGATATGTTGCGCGGAAGTTTCTCGGATTCTATGTTTCGGCATTTTGTTTTTCATTCCTGGAATACTTATGAGATTTGATCTCTAAGCACAAGTCAAGTAGTATATAGATTATGTTTTGCCCAAAACTAATCAAAAGTATGTGCTGAGTAAATGTGTAGCTATGTTGCATGTGAACTTTTCAAGTACTACATTTCAGTGTGCTGAATGTAAGAAATGGAAACGCTTCAAAACTCCGAAACTCTATATTTGAAAAGATATATCATATTTTTACTTTTCCTTTCCATGTTTTCTGTTACCGTGTCCGTGCCTAAGGTACCAGTATTCATGCATGAATCATGATCAAAAGCATCCAAGTATTGTTGCTGTGACGAAACATTTGTGCAGGATCCAGGAACAAAACCCGCAAAGCGAATATGGACTTCAATTAATGTGGGAACCGAAATCTATGTCAGCCGAGCAGGCGAAACTGCAGAGTGGACAGTAAGCGACTTTGATGTATTGGTTCCAGAAGATGATACAAATGGTACTGGCTACAGCTCTTACTAGATAATTTCTTGCCACTGTAAATTGTAATGCCCATTTTTCATGAGGTAAAAGAATTTCAAGTCACAGCATAACCCAGTATATGTCTGTTTTGGTATAGAATTGCTTTAATCACCCTTGCTTGCATGTCAATTTTATTTTTTTTACAACGGGAAGGAGTTTCGAGTTCAAATATCAAGACATATGGCTGCGAAGATGACTTGTAAGAACATAAGAAGAAGAAGAAAAAACATATATGTATATTTATATTCTGTTTGTTCGAGGGTATATCATAGTATCTTTTATTTAGTTTTCAATTAATAATATAGTTTTGTAGGTAAAAATACAATGAAAAAAAATGTTTGTTAAAAAAAAGGCCAAATGTCGTAAAAAGGCCAAACCTTTCATAAAAGTTTCACAAAGTCCTGACCTTTCAATTTTGTCGATTTTGGCCAAAAACAAATTATTTGGTTTCAATTGTGGCCAACTATCAATTTGATTTCAATTTGCCTATGTGGCATGCCAAATATTGAAAGGTCAGGACTTTTGTGAAACCAAATAATTCATTTTTGGCCAAAATCGACAAAATTGAAAGGTCAGGACTTTTGTGAAACCAAATAATCAGTTTTTGGCCAAAATCGATAAAATTGAAAGGTCAGGATTTTTGTGAAATTTTTGTGAAAGGTTTGGCCTTTTTACAACATTTGGCCAAAAAAAATGAAAAAAATGAAAAACTTGTATTGAAAATAGCTGCTGACTGCGGATTCTCAGATGTGATAGTTGAAAGTGATGCTCAGTCAGTCATTCAATTGATCCAGGGAGGTAGTTCGAACCTGTCGCAAATGGATTTGGTTGTTGATGATATTCGTAGCTTGACTCCGTGTTTTCACAGTGTTAGTTTTGTTTTTACTCGTCGCAAAAAAAACAAAACCGCTCATTATTTAGCTAAATGGGCGTTATCTATTACAGATGTTTCAGTGATTATGAAAGATGTTCCTAATCACATTTGGTCTTGTATTACCGAAGATATTTCTTCGGCTTTCGATAATTAATATAATGCCCTTTTGATGATCATAAAAAAAAATTGTCTAGTTTCTTTATGTGGACAGTTGTCATATAATTATAAATAATAAATAATATATTTAAATATAAATACTTATGTATAAATTAGTCTAATATATTAAATAACAATGTACACTTACTGATTATATTATTTTATTATCTTTTAAGTTAATATTGGACTAATTTAAAATTAAGAATTTTAATTATTTTAAAGTTAAATAAATATATTAATAATTATTTTACAGATATATTAAAATTGAGATATGACGGCCACGTCCTGCTGTTGCATTCTATCGACACATGGTGAAACACATTGCTGGCAATGATAATGTTTTCAACACATGGTTGACACGTGTTGAAAAAGCGGTAGTGCATCGCTACCACGCGCTGATTCTGTCAATTTTTTTTAGAAAAATAAAATTAATAAATTAATAAAATTTATTTACTAACATTATATATTTCAAAAATATAAATCTATATATTTATGAAAAATATATTCTAAATGATTATATCTATTTTTTGATTAATTAATCAAATTAGTTATTTAAATTGATAAACATTTTATTAATCAATTAAATTTGATATTTAACTTCTAATGATTCTTTTTATCTGAATAATTTTCAATTATTAAAAATTTATTATTACTAATTAGTATAATCTTTTTGTTTAATGCTGACCTATTTATACATTCAAAAATAATTATTTTCAAAGATATTAATAATCTAAAATTATTTGGTAATTGGCAATTATCAAATATATTATTTGATAAAAAAAATGAGAAATTCTCAAATTACTTTGTTAATTATTAATCTATGATTACTTATTAGATTTTAGAAAAAATTATTATAATTTTTTTTATTTACTTTCAAATTAATTTATATGACAAAATTGAAAGACTTAATTGAATTGTATTTCTTTCAACAAAGTCCCTCATGATATTAATTTGATCTATTTAATAAAAGTTGGCAAGTCGAAGGAGTTTTTAATAAAAGAATTAGTTTCGGTATTAATTGACCATGGTGTACAAGTTTAAGGCGCAAATTGATATTTAAGCCTTTAAACATAACAAGAAATCAAAAATCTTTAAAAACCCTAATTAAATAGGAAGAAGCGGAAGAAAAAGAAGAAAAAAATGGAGATTACTACCCTAACAAATCCTTGGAAAATCCAAATGGCTACTCTTTCAGCAGCAGCACTCACACATTTTTCAAACCCTAAAATATCAAAATCACTGAATACCCTTTTCACTGTCAGATGTTCTTCTTCTCCTCATTTCTCTGATGGTGCTGCCACTGGTAAGTAAAATAAACAATAAAAACTTTTTATAATTGTTCTCATTTTTGGGTGTTATAATTTGCATTACTGTACATTCTTTATCAACATTGCTGCTTTAGTTGCTTAATTGGTTTTAAAAGGTAAAATTTAAGTTGTGAACTTTGCTAATTTTTGGGGGATTATTATATGTTTGTTATTTCAGGTTTGGCAGAGAGGCCATGGAAAACATCAGATGCTAGACTGGTTCTTGAAGATGGGTCTATCTGGAAGGCTAAGTCTTTTGGTGCTAGAGGAACCCAAGTTGGTGAAGTTGTTTTTAATACTTCTTTGACTGGGTATGAATTTGAATTTACCTGCAATTTCTTTTGTTTTCTCTATTGTATTGCCAATATTATATAGATAAGGTAGAGGTTGTTTTACTGGGAGCTGATACTTTATTTATCAGTTAGTATGTAGTTAACCCTCTCTGTTAGATAACACTCACCGCAAAGATGATTAATTCTCACCTATATTGGTGGCATATTAACTCAAATTCAAGACTATCCACTTTACGCATGTTTTCAATCCTCGTTTTCCTTAACTCTTCCGCTCAATTCCACTCTTGAGACCTATTTTAAAAAGTTGTTTCTATCTCTCCGCGAGTAAGACAGTTGATAGAGCTAATTAGCATCAGCTATGTAGATTTCTCATTTCAATGTACTTGGTCAAGGACGTCTATTTTATGGGAAGTCTCGAGATATCAAGTTTTGCCTGTAAAATTTAATATGTATCATCATTCGACTATCTTTCATGTTTTTTCTATTAGTTTGGATGTGCTCAACCACTGGTGTCAGTTAGTATATGAGTCTGCATCGGATGTGACCCATTCCTCTCAGCATTCCCAGAATTTTCCTCACTGAATTCCACTTTCACAATCCTATAATGCATCAGTTTTTGTTCTACTCATTCTGTGTATTATACCACGTAAATTTTCTCCCCACATCTTTCTCATGTTCATTTTATTTGGTCTAGCACTTTTTTTCCGTATGTGTATTCCGACTTTAGAGGGAGAAACAGATTTGAAAAGTAGAGTTCCTGGAGGAGAAATTTGTGTAGTTCAAAAAAATGGTTCAAGAGGTGTCTAGGGTGACATGGCATGGTTTATGAGAAAAGAAGAATGTGGACTGGTGCGTTGGACCTTGCGGGATTATAGTTTCACTTGCCTTTCTGAATAGTTGACCATTATATATAGACAAGGTGTTGCTTTAAAAAATTAATTGCAAGGGGCTTGTTGTTGTGCACTTTGGAATTGGCTTGTTTATCCTTGTAATGAAATAAATTGAAATCTTCTCCATGGTTGGATTTTGTTTTCCTTCTTTTGCTCCATTTGTATTTATCAATGGGGTACGATTTAAAACTTTATTATCATAGCATATTCATTTAATAGCATTAGGAACTGAATAAAAGGTCTGATGAACCAAAATAAAACTTATAAAGGAAACCGAAAGTATGAAACAAGTGTTTCTCGGTTGTTTGATATTTGCATTTTTTGAACAGTTTTTTGTGCAGTAGAGTTTGGGTATTAAAAAGTGAAACCCACACATTCATTCCATACAGGAGACTCGAGACAAAGAAATGTAGCCCTAAATTATCTTGCTGTGTAATCTGTGTTATTTTACTAAATTAAAAAATTATGAAACTCCGCTGGATGGAATTGCACATGAATCATACTGGAATCATGACTTTAATTGTTCTTATTTATGTTGCAGGTATCAAGAAATTCTTACGGATCCTAGTTATGCTGGTCAGTTTGTCTTGATGACAAACCCTCATATAGGGAACACTGGTGTAAATTTTGGTGGGTGAATTGTCGCTTCAACTCTCTTCATAATGCTTTCATTTAATTTTCTTGAATCTAATTATGCTTTTAAATATTTTTAGATGATGAAGAATCAACACAATGTTTTCTTGGTGGTCTGGTGATAAGGAGCTTAAGTATCAGGTGTTATTTCATCTTCTTTTGCTTTCTTAGTGGAATGCGTCTTCACTTTGATTATTGAGGTCTGGTTATTTTGTTTATTTAACTTTCTGATAATTGTTTCAGTTCATCAAGTTGGAGATGCACCAAACCACTTGGTGATTATTTAGCAGAGAGGAACATCATGGGAATATGTAAGTCAAAACTGGTTTGATTAGATTTGTCAAAGTTTGTGTTGCAATTAAGCCTTTGTGGTAAATTTAGCTGTCTGCTGCTTGCCAGTTTCATGCTTTTTCCTTGTAAAACAGATGATGTTGACACACGTGCAATCACTCGTAGATTAAGAGAAGATGGAAGCCTTATTGGTGTACTGAGCACAGAAAATTCCAAAACAGACGATGAACTTCTGAAGATGTCTCGTTCGTGGGACATTGTAGGTGGGAAAGTGATTCTTGAATTCATAATATGCTGAGCATCATAAATAATTTAAATTTGTGACTTTTACTTTTTCGTTTTTGTGCAGGTGTTGATTTAATAAGCGGTGTCTCATGCACTGCACCGTACAAATGGGTTGATTCAACGAAGTCTGAATGGGATTTTAATTCCGACGGAAGAGATGGAAAGCCTTACCATGTTAGTATCAGTATATCACTTTTTTTTTGTTTTTCAAATATATAACATTTTACTTGATAATAGTTTGTTTCATGTCGCTCTTACATTTCCGGACATATCTTTCTTATGAAGGTTGTTGCATATGACTTTGGGATCAAGCACAATATACTAAGGCGTCTAGCATCTTATGGCTGTAAAATCACTGTGGTCCCCTCAAAATGGCCAGCATTAGAAACACTAAAATTGAATCCAGATGGAGTTCTTTTCAGCAACGGTCCTGGAGATCCATCTGCAGTTCCTTATGCTGTTGATAATGTGAAGGAATTACTAGGAAAGGTTCCTGTTTTTGGAATTTGCATGGGCCATCAGTTGCTTGGCCAGGCACTGGGTGGTAAAACCTTTAAAATGAAGTTTGGCCACCATGGAGGTAATCATCCAGTTCGTAATATTCGGCATAACCGGGTTGAGATTAGCTCCCAGGTGAGTACTTATTTCTGGAATTGAATATACTTTGTGTGGACCTTATTTTGTGGATGGCAAAAGGATAAATTCGGCAGAACTGGCCATACAAGGCTTTTATAGTTAACGCACTCAATACTGCAAGTAAAGTAATATACGAGTTCAGGAGTAATTTATTAAGCATTAAGACACCAAAAGGAGTGTAAATTTTAGGAAATTGTGGTTAATCAAAATGAATGCAGAAATAAATATTATAAAGTAGCTGAACTAGAAAGCAGTCGACTCCTTTTGAGTCTAGTCATCTACGAATTTGTCTTATTTTGGGTTCACTTTGATTTTCTTGATGTGACAGAATCACAACTATGCAGTCGACCCAGAATCACTTCCGGATGGTGTGGAAGTGACTCACGTTAATCTTAATGATGGAAGCTGCGCAGGTCTTGCTTATCCCGCACTAAACATTATGTCACTTCAGTACCATCCTGAGGCTTCCCCAGGACCTCATGATTCAGATTCTGGTAAATTAGCTTCTTCATTTTCTGAGCACAATACCAGTCTTCTTTTTAATTTTTCTTTTTGAGTATGTAGAAAGGTTCATCCATTATCAAGTAAACCGTGCAATATTCTAGACTTTTTATTATCCAACAGCTGTTGTATGGTATACTAGTAGATGAATACTTTGTTAATAATATTCGAGGTCAATAAGCATTTTGTCGTCGTCTTGGGCCTACATATTTTCATACATTTCAACACACTTTTTGACCTTGGATTTTGCTTTGATGCAGTATTTGGGGAATTTGTAAATCTAATGAAGCAAGCAAAGCAAAAGGCTTAGTGAACCTCTTTTTCCGGTGGTGGAATTACGTTTGCTGGTAGAAATGGCATATATGGTTGACTGAGCTTTGCGATAACTTCCACAGTTTTGACGTCTGTCTGATGGAAGCAATTGGCATAGTCTTCGCTGTTGTAGTTTATTTGGGTTCTTTGAAATAGTTAAGATGGTTATAAATTTGTTACGTTTTATAAGATTATGCTGATTGCCTCAGTAATCATGTTAGATCGTAATGTGTTAGATTGCAGAACATGGTGTTTATTAGAGTGGGAGTGAGAGAATGATATACAAGGAACTTGTCTTCTGGCCTTATGCGAGCAATCAAATCTGAACTTGATTCATGAGGTCTTACTCGAATATTATTGTTTCTGCAGACTGCTGGGGATATAATTGGTTCACTAGCAATTAGGGGAGGCAATAGTTTTTTCGAGACTCCTCCATCCAAAATAACCAGAGATTCACAAAATAAAAAAGTCTTAACCATTGGCTTGAAGGAAACTAACTCGCCTTAGGATGTAGACTTCAGGGTGCTTCTCTCTTCTACTAATATAAGCGGATGAATAGAAGAAAGGTGCTAGAAGAAAGGTTCTGTAACATGGACGCCCAGCCCAACTCGATCGATGTGCGGATAAATCGAACCAATTTGAATAATCGAACTAGATCGACAAAATTGATTCAATTTGGCTCCATTTGAAATTGTAACAACTTTTAGTTTGTCAAAATTTCATTTCATTATGGTACAAATTAAGCTGAAAACCCAAATAGAACTAAGGCTATGTTTAGTTCATGGAATAGAATAGCATAAAATAAAATAGCTATTTTATAAGGAATGGGATAACCATTCTTTAGTTTTTGAGAGTACTTATTCCACAAAATCATAAAATAGCAATTCCGTGAAATACCTATTCCATGAACCAAAGCAAAGAACTTTCATTCTATACGGAATAGCTATTCTATTCCGCACCTATTCCATAAACCAAACATGGCCTAAAAGATCAAATTGAGCTCATTGGTTTAGTTTGATTTAATTTAAAAAAATATAATTCTTATACAATTAATTTAGTATAGTTTTTTTTAAATAATTTTAATTTCCTCTGAATTTACATTTTTATTGGCAAATATCTATTGGTGTTTCTTTGGGCATGTGCTCATTTTATACTATTCTAATCTACTCCTTTACTTTAGTTTCTATTTTTTTAATAAAGAATAAGTCACTCAAAATATTTTCTTTAAATATCACAATCCTTCAAAAATGTAAGTTTTGATAAATACATTTTAATTGTAGTCAACTACACATATTTATAAAAAAAATTATCTATTTATTTATTTATTGTCAATAAACTTATTAAAATTAAGCTATAATTGATGATATCAACAATTTTGGTCATAAATGATTTTTACAAATGGCTTAAAAAAAATTGGCTACAAATTGAAATTTTTATAAAGTTGTAATGTAAATAAAAAAGGTCGAAAGTGATGTATTTTTAAATGATTAAGCTTTTAAGAAAAACAAATTCTAAAAAATATTAAGTGAAATTCAAGAGAAATCTCAAGGTTTTGGTGTACCTGTCTTAGGTTCCTTTGCTTCTTAAATACGCATGTTACTTCCAATTGGACTACTATTATGCCATGCTTGATGCATCTCAAAAACTGTTAGATTTATATATCAAAATAGCTTTAATTTTTGCATTAGTTTAATGTAAAACTTCAATACATTATTAGAAAATATAAGGACCCGACTGCATAATTCTACAGCAGGCGGAATTTAAATATAAATTACATTAAATCTGATGAAATAAAAAGTAAATTGGAAGAACTTGAGATGCTTTGTTTGAATGGAATTATGAGAACTTGACTTTCCAATATGATGGTAGATTAATCCATTGCTTTGTGCAATTATAGCTTTAAAATTTATTTCATCTCGTAAATAAATTCATTTTGGGTTTAAAAAATGAAGCAAAATATGAAAATATTTTATGAGAATAACCCTCCTAACAATATATAGAGTAACTTTTCATATTTATCATAATTCACACTTTAATTCTTTTTATTTGAAAATCAAATGATATAATCCCTCACTTTTATTTCTGTTAACAATTTAATTCTTCCGTTTATTTTTGTTGTTAGTCAACGAAGTCAACTAAATTATATAGTTCCTCACTTTTATTTTTTCAACGATTTCATCTCTCAGTTTGATTTGTGTCAACCATTGCATCTCTCATGTTTGAAATTTAATTTACCCCTAAGTCGTTTAATTTTGTTGACTAACACCAAAAAAGGGCGGAGGGACTAGACTATTGGCGGAAACAAAAGTGAAAGCCATATCATTTGATTTTCAAACAAAAGAGATTAAAGTGTGAATTATGACAAATGTGGAGGGTCTTATAGTAATTTGTTATAATAAATAGTAGTAATACTAAAGCTTATCCCTTTAAAAACCCCTCACTTTTTATCCCCAATTCGTTTGCACCCTCACATTGCAAAACCACCAAATATACTCAAATTATGACCTTTCACTTTCAATTGCACACTCAAGCATTAAATTGATTTCTTTTTACTTGAAAAAATAGGTTTATTTTTGTTTTAAATAAAATATTAAGTCCTATTTTAAATATATGTTAAAATTTAAAATATTGATTTGAACAATTTTCAAGTGAAAAGAGGTTAATTTAATGCTTGAGAGTACAATTAAAAGTGAAAGGTCGTAATTTGAGTATATTTGGTGGTTTTACAACGTGAGGGTGCAAACGAATTGGGGGGTAAAAGGTGGGGGGATTTTAAGCGGATGAGCCTAATACTAATACTCTCTATATTTCAATAAGGATGTGTCTTGAGTTGGAGCAGTTCCTAGACCGAAAAAGAAAGAAAGAAAAGATAACAAATGGAGTTGTAGTAGTTCAGCATCAGGCACACAATCATCTTAAGTTGTAACAGATCCTATAAATTCAACTGAATGTAACACCAAAATTCCTATAAATTCTCTGTTTTCTCTGTGGAGAGGAAGAGAAACAAATCACCCTCTTCACCTTTGAATCTGGCCATGACATTAAAACCTCTAAATTCTTACACCATAGCCCTCATGATGTTCTTCACATTCTTAATCCTCTTCTTCACCGGTTTCATTGAATTCCCATCTGTAACTTCCTCAATCCCCGCACCAATTCTAGAAAGATCACCCATTTCTACTTCCAGAACGTCATCCACGCCGGAGCCTTTTGTTGACTTGTTTAGTGCTTTTAAAAAATGGGATTCTCAAGTGGGGTGTGATCGGTTTAGAGAAAAGTACAAGTCTTTTATCAATAACGGGTCTGCTGTTAGTTCTTCTTTGCAAGAATTTGGCGGCAGTGATTGTGGTGATGAGGTGAAGATGAGACATGTTAGTGTTTTGGTTAAAGGGTGGACATGGATTCCTGATAATTTGGATAATTTGTATTCTTGCCCATGTGGGCTGACTTGTTTATGGACTAAATCTTCTGTTCTTGCTGATACCCCTGATGCTCTCTTGTTTGAAACTTCTACACCTCCACTTCGGGTATGTGCTCTTTTTTAGCTTTATTTTGATTTTGTTGTTAATTGGTTGGACGTGGAAATGAATTATTTAATCAAATTGTAGATAGTGCAACTTTGTGCAGAATGGTGTGGGGAAGATTTTATTATTCAAATTGCAGAATGGTGTTATATTGATGTTTTTGATATGGTACAAAATTATAGGTTTCTGATTTGGGCTTAAATATAGAATTGATTCATGATCATTTCCCAAATGTTGCATTTTTTTACCTTTATAGATTAGGCTTAGAATGTTTCCCTAGCTTTTAGTTCAATCTCACAGCGGAGACAGATATCGTGTAGTTGGTGGCTTAAAGAAGGTCTTCTAAAGAGAATTTTGGAGATACTCTCATTAGTAGCTATATGTAGATGTTGAAATCTAGGTAGTCCAAGATTTGGATTGCTGCAATAGACAAGTTGCCCTTGAGAATAGTTGAACCAATGAATTGATGGCACTAATGTAGTGAAGAAGACGAGTGGATTTCAGATGACTTGGTGTAATGTAGCAAAGAAAACCTGACGATGCTAAGACTAGCTATAAGCAGAATCTGAATCAAGTAATAAGTCCAACGCTGAGAGATGACAAATAAGCCTTTTCTGAATTCGCTTTAGTTTTTATAACAAGACCAAGAAGTGAGTGCATTTAGGTTCTCAGACCATTTTCTGTGGATAAAGTAGTTACTTGAACTAAACATCAGATGTGATGGGAAACTTTATTGTAAAATTTATTATTGAAAGTATTGCCATAAATATGCTGGTAAAAAACGCCGAGAATTTTCTCATGTTTCATCCTTCTGGAGCAAAAGCTTGCTCTCCTCTTTGCTGTTCTGAACTTCCTTTAGAACACGTGCATATGGAGTTATAATTTTTTTGAATAAATTAGTTGAGTTGTTATTAAGTTGAATTTTGGAGGAGTGAAACAATTGTATAACTTAGAGATGTATATTAGTGTCGTGGTACTAAATTTAGCGCAGTACTGTAGAGTCTCAATTTTGATGCAGAACAGCTTGCAATTTAGGGCTTGTTTTAAGAGTGAGTTGAAAGCTGCTAAAGGTATGAAAAACTATAGGTGATTGGAAATGGTGAAGGGGAAACGATTTGGGAATAACAAACAAGAAAATAGAATTTGGATTGCTAAATACTCAAGAGAGTAATTCAGAGATAATTTAGGCTTTTTTTTTTGATAAATATAATTTAGGCTTTTGTTGAGGCTATTATTTTTAAACAAAAGTTGAGAGTTCTAATAGAGTGTTTCTATGAGAATTGAACATAAGAACTTCAGACTTGATTCATATAAAAAGTATATGCAAACTTGAAGAGAAAAATAAGATCCTAATTTTCAAATATAGAATTCCTTGAGCTTTACACCTAGGGTTCCCTAGAATTACATTTAGGTTCATATGATTTGCTCTCTATTCATAGAAGAAATTGCTGCAAGGCAAATCTAGACATTTAAGATACTGTCGTACTGATATCCTAAAATTTGTTCTAATTTTGCAAGGATTTGAACTCCCTTTAGATAAAATGAAAGGTTTATGATTACTTTTCCTTAGTCCAACATTAACTCAACAATAGTGATCAATTATAAATGAAGATTCATTACAAAATAAAACCCTGAAGATATCTAGCTAAGCCTTTTCCACGAGGAGTAAAATTACATAATTTGTACTCAAGCTTATTATATATTGAACCTGATGCTTTATGCTTAAATAAGTATTCTCACAAGGCATTTTAGTGTGTAAGGTTGTGAAAAAGTAAAATTTTGGTAGGCTACCCTGCTATGTTTGTGATGCATGGTGGGTTTTTTCTTGGAAACATTTTCATTCTGTCTCCAAGAATCACTGTTGTCCAGTTGTCTTATTTACAATATGGATATTACTTTTAACTTAATTTAGATGTGCTAATAGTTCTATAAATCGTCAAAGCCAAAGCAAACAAAAACTGGCGCAAAATTCTGAAAAACATCTGCATACTTCACTTGCAAATCATGATCACTCTTGCAAGTACCAATTATAAAAAGTACTCTGTTTTTTTGTCTGGATAAGGTTCTTTTGCTCGTCGCATGTTTGTTTTTTATTCTTTGATTATATAAGTGGTACTCAAGTCATATTTGCTAGAGGCGTGATGGGGATCCACTTCGTGTCTACATGGATCTTGAAGCGGGTAGAAAGCGATCAGGCCGCGAGGATTTATTTATTAGTTATCATGCAGAAGATGATGTTCAGGCAACTTATGCTGGCGCACTCTTTCACAATGGCCGGAACTATCACATGTCTTCTCGCAAAAATAATGTAAGACACTGGCTTCTATGCTCTCCTATTTTTTCTTGTAGTCAGTTTCAAATTGAATTATTTTTCCATTTGCGATCATGTAATGGCCGATTAACCAAGTAGTTGATTATTTTGGTATCCTTTACTTCTAAGGACACACTTGTTTATTGGTCCTCATCACGTTGTCTTACTCAAAGAAACCAGCTAGCCAAGAGTTTCCTACGTTTGATACCTTACCATTCATTCGGCAAGTGCTTGAACAATGTTGGAGGACCAGATATGGCGCTTTCTTTCTACCCTGAGTGCGCCATTGATGCCAGCGTCAGGCCTAAATGGTGGGATCATCTGCATTGTGCCATGTCTCACTACAAGTTTGTTCTTGCAATTGAGAATACCGCAACAGAGAGTTACGTAACTGAAAAGCTATTTTATGCTCTAGACTCCGGTGCAGTTCCGATCTATTTTGGTGCGCCAAATGTGGAAGACTTTGTACCTCCAAATTCAATTATAGACGGGACCAAGTTTCGTTCCATTGAAGAATTGGCTTCTTATGTCAAGACTCTAGCGAATGATCCTGTAGCTTATGCGGAATATCATGCATGGAGAAGATGTGGCGTATTGGGTAACTATGGGAAAACGCGTGCGGCTAGCCTTGATACGTTGCCTTGCCGATTGTGTGAGGCTGTTAGTAGAAAAGGAGGGAGAAATGCAAGAGGTAAGTCATAATTTTTATTGATGTCTGATTACCAAGATTTTGTTATTTGGATGGGGTTGGAGCTAGGTGTATGGATGCAGGTAGGAAGGACAGTATTCTTGACTTAAATATCAATTTGCTCCGAACTTGCCTTGGTTAATTAGTATAAAATTTATTTACTATTAAATTAGTCAGAAACTTGTCTATTATTATCAATTTAGTCAGAAATGCCTAATTCACGTTTGGGATTTAGGGGAATTAATTAATAGAATGATAATTTTTCGATTAATTTTATAATAAAAATACTTTCTTGTACATCTTATGCTAATTGACCAATACGTAGAAGTTTTAGGATGTAGATTGATATTTAAGTCACTATTTTGTATAGAAAGGGTGTAAAATATTTTGTATATTTGTTGCTGGCCATTATAGCCCGAAATCGCCAGGTATGTGGACTTGCAGGGGAGTGAGTGCTCGTCATGAAAAAAAGAAAGAGTAATGCTATATAACCCTCCTTTTTAACCCACCTGACGTGGCAATCAAATAGTGGGTGCATTTAAAATTGTTTTTTGAGATACACTTTTAGAGAGAAATTTGACGAATTAAATACTGCCACATAAGGTGAAAGAAGGTGGGTACAAAATGGTGGGTTAAATAGCATTTTTCAAAAAAAAATTGAGAAATTCAGAGAGTAAACCCGAAATTATAGTTAATTTAGTTTTCAAATTTTTCTAAAAAAAATAGAAGTGTTGTAGGATGATATGGTTTATGTTGAAGAAATTATTATTTTATAATATTTTGTTATAAGTAAAGGTGTTGTAAAATTGAGAAACAAAATACTCAGTTCTAATATCTTTTTATTTTTAGTAATTGGGATTTAATTTTAATTTGACAGTGAGTCTTTAATGAAATATCAATAGATTTTTTTATATATATAATTAAGGGGTGGAGCACTTGTGGGAAGAAATTGAACTTATGATCTTGACATAATATTGCCTAATATTTATACCATTTCAGTTATATCATATATATTTTGGCAATGCTCTTGCTGATCTAGATCTTCTCGAGTTTCTTTGAGAATCGTATGAGAAGTCTTATTTAAACGAGATTCATTATGGAGTCCGAAAGTTAATTCCGCTACACTTAATTGGAGTCCGAAAGTTAACAGCTCGAATGATAATTTCAGTTTCAATTGAACTATTGTCGATATAATAATTATCGTCGGTTTTCTTTTTCCGGAGAAATTCATTATATTATAGAGAGAAAAGTTAAGATTGGGTCAGATATATCTAAAATATAGCATTGATGGAATCTGAACTCTGTTGAATCCTTTGTTTGCAATTGAAAGTTTCAAGAACCAAATGTCAAGGAACAGTTGCCATTATCTTCCTTGTGGAATTTCCATACTGAAGCCATTATCCCATTTGAGGTTGAACCTTTATCCTTTCTAACCTGTTGAACCTACCAAGTACAAACCACTAACTACTGTGATTTCTCAAATCTCATTATTAATTAATATAAATGATTTCTCACTTGTATAATCTCAAAAAGGTTATAAATTAAAATTATTTACATACAACTAACGAAATAATATCAACCATTCAAATATCTTATCTTTTAAATAGAGCGAGCTATGAAACTATATAGTATGTAAAGAAGAAAAATCATGAAAGACAGAAAAAATCTCATAAGTTACTTGTGCCATATAGGCTAACGGGCTGGAAAAAAACCATGACCTTTGTTTTGGTTTTCAATTCCACCCCGATGTAGCAATTTTTTCAATTTTATCCTATTTCAGATTTTTGATTTTCAATTGCACCATGAAACATTAAATTGAACTCTTTTCATTTGGATAATGTTTAAAATAGATCCTTTATATTTATCAAATAATTTAAATATTCTTTAATGTTATAAATTATAAAAAAAAAACCATCTTCTCAATGTCATATTTCATGGATTTAGTTAAATCATAAATTTTTCAAAAATCCTCAAGCAATGCTTTATAGAAAAAATGAAAAAACAAGCAATATGATCCTGTGAAACAACTTCAGACTGAAACAAGATTAGTTTTGCAAATAATCGACGAAGTTTTGTTGGACAGATTACTTAATATTTGAATTAAGGACTAAAGTGTTTCAATTTTTATAAAACACAAAGTATTGAATTGCTCGTGATTGGAAAAAGGAAGGACAAAAGTGCATCTTATACCAATTTTTCAGTTTATTTATTTTATGAAAAAATAAAAATAAAAATAAAATAAAAATTTTATCTTACTCTTTGTCTTGGCTTGCTCTTCTGCATCTTCACAGTCTTCAATTGGTCAGGTCTGTTTTTCACATATTCTTTTAATTGCTCATCGTCCATACCTTCTATCATTTCTGTCTATTCAGTATGAAAAATAAAACCAAAAATTAGAGGGAACTGAATTGGAAAATTAGCTAAATAAATTAAGCAAAAATTATAGAAGTATGCCACTTTTGGAAGAAAAAAAAGAAGGGACTAAATCAACCATGTACATATATATCAATGAGCTTTGTTTAATGTTTACTGCTAAAATAATTCTAAAGACCACGACTTTTAAAATTTATCATATATATATTTCTACTATATTTTTGAAACCGAGCTATTATCATCTGTAAAGATAAAAAATTAATGGTTTGGTTCTTTAATTTATTATATGTCACTTGTTTCCTCCTAAAATATGAAAACGAATTGAGCAAAATTGTAAAGGGCAATTGTTTGAGACTTGAGTTTGATTTTTTTTTATTATATGCTAGGGGATTACACCCTTATTCTAAAGGCTCAATGGTGCAAAAAGCCGAACTTTTTTGACTGTTTGGACATTTATCCAATATTTCAAAAGTTGTATATTTTCACGAGAAATCTATTTAATTTTTTAAAATTGATTTAATTGATGCATACTTTTTTTAAAAATTGTAAAGCACACGATTCATTAATTGAAATGTCACATGGTTCAAATATATTAGTTTTAAAAATATTATATCAATTTTAAAAAATTAAATAGATTTTCAGCAAATTAGTCAAATCATGACTTACAACTTTTGGGTTGAATGATTTTTTTTTTTTAATTTTTTTTTGACTTTTTGATACCAATAAACCTATTCTAAAAATAGCATGCAAAATCTTAAATAAAATTGAATCGAGTTTTAATTTTCTAACTTTGAAATTGAGTCGAGTCCGGATTTGATAGTATACCAGTCATATGCAACGTGATTACACCCTTATGCTAAAAAGTGCATGTAAAATCTCAAATTCTCCGCACATCAAAAACAAAAATAGTGAATCAAAAGAATAAATATACCCATTGTATAAGATCTTGAATTTCCTTGTTTAATGCAACTTCTTCTTTATCAGCAACATCCTTTTTCTCTTGCCAAGAAATAGTTGCTGCTTCTATTGCTACTGGCCTCTTCTTCTTTCCTTTTTTCAGACTAGACATATGCTTAATTAATTTCTTGCAAATAATTATTCATTAATTAACTTGCTGAACTTCTTAAATATGCATTGATGGAAGATATTTTTATATGAAGGAATGTAAAAGTAACGGTTCTCTAAATTGCATCAGTTATGTATTCTTTTATACACTCATTGCTTAATATAATTTGAGGTCAATCTATATCATGTGAAAAAAGTTACGTCCCATAGTTTCTTTCTCATGCTCATTTCCGAATATTATATATAGTTAGAGGCGGGATTAAAGGGCAAGCTGGACGATTCGTCACGGGTAGTTTTCTTATTTTTTGGTATTTTTTTAATAGTCTTATGTCGTCTTTCTTTTTCGGTCACCGTGTCATTTTTTTTCCGGCTCAAATACATTAGGGGTTACTGAAAATTTATATTATCTCAAAAAGAATTTTGAAGTTCAATTTAGTATTTTACAATCGTCAAACTCTAGTTTTATTTAAAAAATGAGATTTAATTATGTGGCCAATTAAACTATTTAGAGAATATTTATCATGTCAACTATCTAATTTTACTGAACTTTTAAGTTATTATTAGATTCTATCTTAAAATCATTCATATGATAATATGCATTTTCTTTTAATAAGAAGGGGTTGGTTGATTTTAAATTTAATGTCAGTTTTCTTTTGAATGTACAACATTAACTTCTTACTTTTCCCTCATGCTAAGCCCCCTTCTGAAGGGCAGCTCCAAAATCCAATAATATATTTTTCATATTTCATTAAATGAAATTAGCCTTTAACAAAAAAATAAAAGATTTCAAAAGAAAAAAAGTTACTAATAATTAAGAAACAATTGGGATTGGACTTATCTCTTGAATGGAAGTTTTGGACCTCTAGTTGAATTTTGCAAGAATGCAGTTGGAACAAACTTAACTGGGCTTCATGACCCAGCCCATCTTTCAACTTGGAAATTTATTTAATTTTTTCATCGGTTTGACGCAGAAAAAATCGAGAGACAGAACATGAGAGCGTACTTGAAGGCAGCTATAAAGCTCCAACATCAACCTTTTCAGCATCTCCTCTCTCCAGTATTCAGCAGCCATACTACAATTTCAAAATCTATTACCTTCACGTTTCGAAACGTACCTCAACCACCTCCTCGTTTTTATTGTAAAGCAATGGGAACATCATCTCCTACCACACCGGCACCGGCACCGGCACCAGCACAAGCACAAATTAATGTAGTTAAGGATACAATTGAACTAACTGAAATTGAGAAGAAGATTTTTGATCGCCTCCTTAATACTCTCCGTCACTTTCATCTCCAGACTCAGCTCCGTGTTGCCGGCGGTTGGGTTCGCGATAAGGTTTCCTTTTTCATTTTTGTTTTGGTTTGCCTCATCTGTAATATAATTTTATTTGAGAGATGCTTATTAGGTGTTTGATTAAAGTCCGTAATAGAATTGACTGAATTCTGTTTGTTGCATGATCTTTTCAATTGGCATTCTTTTTGTTTCCTTATGTGTAGCTTCTAGGGAAGGATTGCTATGACATTGATATTGCTATTGACGACATGTTAGGAAGTGCATTTGTTGAAAAAGTTCAGGAATACTTGTTATCAACTGGAGAAGAGCCCGGGGGACTTTGTGTTATTCCGCGGTATGTGCATTTTATCTTTATTTAAATTACATCCACTTGGTTGTGCCTAGAATACTATAGAGAAGAAATAGTCTTAGAAATTCTATTATTATAAGCTCTTGCAGTGTTACATAAGTCACCTGACCGTTTGTGCCTTGCGGTTCTACTATTGCAGCAATCCTGACCAGTCCAAACACTTAGAAACTGCAAGGATGCGCCTTTTTGACCTGTGGATTGATTTTGTTAACTTAAGGTGTGAAGACTACACTGAGGATAGTCGCATTCCCACAATGGTATGTACTGCCCTTGCTATGATATCGGTTGACCTTAGTCTTTACTTGTGTTATTTTTTTAAACTCTAATGTGCCTGGGTAGGTTAATTTCTGTTTATAAGTTTTTAAGAAGGCTTTCTTTAGTGGTTACATGGCTTTTGTTTCAGGGTGCACGAGGGCTCTAATAAAAATGAGTGATTCTTTCAAGAGTTTTCCTTATGTTATTCTTGAATCCTTCTACAACAGTTTTTGAGTTTCATGATATTGCATACATCAGAAATGAATCTGATCTAACTTTGAGAAGGACTAAATTGCACCAAAGAAGTGCCCCATCTGATCTAAGTAATTCACAAGCTTAGATTATGAGAGTAACTCTCTGCATTTAAATAAAATTCACAAGTGTCCTCTAGTTTCAGATGCAGATACCAAAATATCAGAGTCAGAGCCATGGATTCTTCCATTTTTGCTTTACCCGTCAAATCTCATGATACAAGAACATACTAAAATTCCTTTAACATTGTGAAATTTCAGTCAACCATTTATTTCAAGTTGATTTGTTCTATTAGCATTTTGTTGAATATTAACTTTATCTATGATTTGCAAACTTGTTTATTTAATATGATCTGACTCGATCAGTATCTAAGCAGTCTTCTTTTCTTCTTACAGAAATTTGGCACAGCAAAAGAGGATGCATTTAGGAGGGATTTAACCATCAACAGGTGTCTTTAATAAATACACTATTTGCACTCTCTATTTTATGGAAACCTTTTTTTTATTACTGGACTAACATATGGTATTAAAAGTATTGCTGATATTTTATCAGCTTGTTCTACAATATTATAACCAAGTCAGTTGAAGATCTTACTGAAAGAGGTCAGAAATTGTTTTCTTTCTTTAATTGTACATGAAAAGTTGTCACTTCCTTTGCTTAGAGCTTTATCACTCCTAATGCGTGCTCCGTTCTTTGTTCACAGGCATTGAGGATCTGAAATCTGGAAAAATAGTAACTCCTCTACCTCCTAAAGCTACTTTCTTGGATGATCCACTTCGAGTTCTTCGAGCTATTCGCTTTGGTACATATGAATTTAGATCTCTTTTATTCTTTCAGCAATATTTTTGTTGCTTTTGATGAAAGTTAGACATCAATTTACTTTTGTAAATATACAAAATTTTCAAGTTAAGCATGAAAGTCCGTTCTCGTAAATTTTGTGTTTATTTTTACTGCTATAACGTTTGCCGTGTCCTAGTATTATTGACTATATGTTGATTTCCCAAAATATTGGGGCGTCAAAGAATTCATTCTATTGGTTTAAGTATAGGTTTACAGTTCACTTAATTTTGTCTTGTAAATTCCCTTCTGTTATTGCACAAAATAAACTCTATGAGCTTCTTCTGGTAATAGTACTGAAGCTCATAATATAGTTAAAAAGGAAAGTGTGCACATGTTTGCTCTTACATGGGCAAACTTGTTGAAACACCAAATTTCTTAGAGATACCAAGTTGTTTCTACGGTGATCATATAGTAGCATCAAATTGAATATGTCGGAGCAATTGGATTGGAAGCACCATAGACTTGAAGGTAGTGTTGCAATAGCTGAAAACTGGTACATGCTAAATCACTGGTTGGGCCTTTGGAACAACCTGAAGTTTTTATGGCTGAATGGTTTTGCCTACATGATTGATTTTGGCAACCGAATGTTTTCTGTTTCTGCACCCATATAATTTTTCTTCTTCCATGCTTTTTCCTTTCTATGATCTATTTTGCTTTATAATTTCTTATTTATGGCTGTTTTAGGTGCAAGGTTTGAGTTCATTTTAGATGAAGAACTCAAAGTAGCTGCTTCATGCGATGATGTGAAAAATGCTCTTGGAGCTAAAATTAGCAAAGAACGCATTGGAAGTGAAGTATGTTCACCTTCTTGAGCAGAATTAGCAAGTGCCTGAAATGTTATTTGTTTTTTTCCTTATGTTAAACGATGAATATATTTTGATTTTCATAGGAAAAAGTAAATTGCCTTAGAGGTACTTCCTTGTATCCTGTCCTTATTGTGAGTCTGATAAAAAGTTCACAATTTACCTTTTCGCTGCTCCTCTACACAGATCGATCTCATGATTTCTGGAAATCGGCCTGTTAAAGCTATGACATATATTGATGATCTGACATTATTCTGGGTTGTCTTTGCTCTTCCTCTGAAGGTTGAGCCGGCTTTATCTGAAGGATGCAACAGGTGTGATATGATCCAAAGTATCAATTATCACCAAGTCTTGTCTCTGTTTTTATGCACAACTAATATGCTGAATTTTTTTGGAAACTGGCCTCTAAGAAATGAACTGGTTTATAATTTAATTACTGTTTGTGATAATATAACAAGAGGTTTGTGGCAAAGATGACTTTCATCACTGCTAATAATTTGTCTTTTAGACTTTTACTATTCTTGTATTTTCTTGTCAAAATATGGGATAAGAAAAGATGGTACTCACTGGGCAAAGGAAGCTGTTTACTCACTGTCTTAAATAGTTTTTTTTTTCAAGTTTTTTCTTTTTTTAAAAAATATAACGTGAAAGCAGACAGAATGCATAGTGTTTGCAAGATAATGATACTAAGAAAGTGCGCTGACACTTACACAACTGTATTTTCAGCATCAATGTTTTTGGCATTGAAGAATCTTTCAGATGCATGCCGCTGTGTTTTTTACATATATATGGGTAATTTTGTACTTATAGATTTTCCTTTTCCCTTCATAGGCTATGTGTTGCTTACTTGGATGCTACATGGAACCTTATTCAATTAATTCGGCCTTCTTCCTTCACTGTGAGGATCCGTAAATTACCTCCCGTTTTTTCCTCGCTTTTATGTTCTGTTGGCATTTTCTAATTATAGTATCCAGTTTAAGTATTTTCGTGTTCTGTGGTTTTGAGGTGGGCATTTGATTTGAATTTTAGGATGAACAGAGGAGACTCTCTTTGTATTCTGCTTTATTTCTTCCACTCAAAAATATTACATACATTGAGAAGGGTAAAAAGGTAAACTCCTTGTTCCTATCTCTCCCTTTTTCTGTCTTTTGTGGTCATCTGTTTTATCAGTCAATGAAAATATGAAATTGCTCCCAGTGACCCATCAAGATTTTTTGTAGTTTCCATTTTATAGTATCGGTTTCAGTCACTGTCTTGATTGCTAAGGCACATTTGTCTTCGTACATTTTTAACATGATTTATATAATTTCAAGAAATTTAGTATTTCTGCTGCTGCTTAAGCAAACCAGTGCTTTTACTGTTGCAGACTCCTGTTGTGAACTTCATTTTCAAAGACTCTCTAAAGCAAAAAGCTAGTGATTCCGAAACAGTGAGTTTTAAGAATATTCTATTTTAGCTCTTATTTTGCTTGTCCTTATCATAAAATAGGTAATTATTATGAGATTCTCACAGTTTATTGGAGAGATGTAGTAAATCCATGTCTTTATTGTCACTGATTTGATAGGTTATGAAAGTACACAAGTCATTAGACAAATTCTTGAAGTTGATTCCATTAATTACATCAAATGACAACAATCAGCCTGTTGAAGTTGACTGGTTACCAGAACTTACTGATGTACCCTTCTCATCAAATCTTCGAGTATTGGCAGGTACCTAGTTCCCTGTGGTGCATCTCATTAGTCTATAAGCCTTCACTACAGTAGAAACCTTTGTATTATAGTAAATCAGCATCCCCTGTTCTGGTTTCTCAATAATTGGGTGGTGATTTTAGTTCTGTACTGTAACTTTATATAGGAACTATGATATTAAATTCACTAAAATTCTTGTTCCATCCTGATTCGATTATTGCTGAATCAAAAGTGACCTAAAAACTGGTCCGTAGCAATTTACCTTGTCAAAACAATTAACTTAGTCGGGTAATAAATCTTAGTTTAAGCTGATGTTTAGCAAAAAAAAGAGTGAATCTTAAGCAAAATTTATTGATCTGCAAAACTATTAGCTTGGTAATAGATCTTTGCATGGAATACCCCAAGGAATGAATTGTTTTGATAAAATGCTCTCTTCCTGATATAGTGTACAGTATAGCTGAGCACTGTCTGTAGTTCTTATACATAATTTGTTTCGGTACTGTCCTTAAATAGCTAGATCATGGCTCTTGTTTCTACTTATAAAAGTTCAGAAGACATGACTCTTGTTTCGGTCACTTATACACTAAAATGGCCTGAATTAGTACCTTGTAGAATAAATTTGATTTGGTGCTCGTCATTACAGCAAACTGCTTAAGTGCTTATGTATAAATAACATTATCTATCCAGGATTTTTGCTGCGAGAGGTTAAAGATTTTTGGCGAGTCGCTTTGTTGATGTCTACAATGCTATATCCCACCAACATCGATTCTACTCAAGATTTTTTGGATAAGCAGTATCAACTTGACAAAAGTAGTGAACTATTTAAGACAGTCGAGGGTGCCATTATTAAACTAGGTACGGACAGACTCCTTCTTTAAAATTTTATATTTTCCAAATCCTTCTAAGAAAAAGGTAATAAAGATGCCTTACCCTATGTTTGGTTCGATCTACTGTAGAATTCATTTTATTTGCAATTGAATTTATTTGATATAAATATGATCAACTCTACAAAACTTTAAAAATGGAGTTACTTGATGAATTTCTAAGTAAACCAAATACAATCATATTTTATGTGAACCAAATGCAGCATTAGTGTGCATAAGAATGCCTCATCTTTGTCAGTTTTATCGTGCATTTTGTTTTGTATGAATCCAAATTGATTCGATGAAAACTTCATATCCATGTACTCTTTTCCGACTTATTTTCTTCATCAAAATACAGGTCTTGAAAAAAGCTGGGATGTAAAACCGTTAGTTAATGGGAAAGATATTATGAGTGTTCTGCAGCTTAAATCGGGAGGGCCACTTGTTAGGGAGTGGGTAAGGCCCTTTTTTCAATTATTTTTTCTCCCCTATAAGATTTCTCGGTGGTAATTGATTCCGTCTTTGCAGCAACAAAAATTACTCGCATGGCAGCTTTCCCATCCGACAGGAACTACTGAGGAATGCCTTGATTGGATGAAGGAAACACATTCGAAGCGGGCAAGAACTGATTAACTTAGCGATATATCTTGACTTGCCAAAATAGCTCGTAGGAACTGACATGGCTGCTGCTTTTGCGGGATGCGTGGTCTTGGAAAACATTGGCCGGCTGAAGTCTTGGATCTTTGCGTAAGCTGCTCAAGTATTTATATAGTTAGGTACTAACAGATAATGTTAACAACAACAACAGATTCGTCGAGTTTCAAATATGTCATCGAGCCTGATTTAGAGAACAAAAGTATTTTATTACATGCACTGACCGTGCAGTGTTTTTTTTTTTTTTTTTATAATTGGGAGGGCAAGCGCTTGTGGGAGGAAATGAACCCACGACCTTGACAGTTTGCTGTCCAGCGTTTATATTATTTGAGCTACAACTCGTTGGTACTGACTGTGTAGTGTTGGTGCACCTTTGTAGAGTTTGGTTACTGGGATTGAATAGAGATAGATATTAATAAATTTCTTTAGTATAAATTTTATTTTAAATGAATCTCTCTTCATTTTTTTTGATACAAAGAAGATTGGCCAAAGCCAGAAAAACTTAAAGAGATCTACACATATGGGGTATCGAAACACCCGCAATGTCGTCGGAGACGAAACTAGAGAAGCTGCCAAACATATTGTCCTAGACAATAAGGCCTAAGTTCTGAGAAAAACCATTATTTGCCATTCTGCCGCCCTTCTTTTGTTAAAGTAAATATAAATGGTTCCATTAGTGATTTTTAAGAATCAACTTACAAAAAATAATATTTTATAGTATATCAATAGAAAGATTTAATTATCAATTGGGCTCACCTGTCGATCTCTAACTATGGTTATTTAATTTTTTTATGGGATTTTTATATTTTAAGCTTTGTAAAACTATTTACAATTATATTAATGAATTACAAAATGGATTTATATAAAAATAAAATAAATTTAAAAAATGAGGATATCGCAAACGTGAAACAACACAATAGCTATATAGGGAAAGTCACGAAACTATTAAAAGAAATAAATTTAAAATATGCTTTAAGTTTATTTTTTTTTGTCTAAAAAGTATTTTCTTCATTATTTATCTTTATCCTAAAAAGATACATATTAGACGTTTCAAAAATATATTGCTGTTGCTGATACATTTTTTCTTGATACACTGTTGAAATCTTAATCAATTTTAGACCATCATTATTTTAAAATTAGCATGCCTTCATTTATTTTGATATTTATTAATTTATTTGAATAATTTAATTCATCAAAGATTTTTTTTATCATTCTAATAAAATTCAAATCTATGCATTGTAATTTTATTATGAACAAAATAATATAAATCATTATTATATGAATAAATTACTACGATACTCTTCAAATGTAATATAATTCACATTCATATTGCTCTTATTTCAAAATCAAATAGTGTTATTTTTCACTTTATTTTAATATTTTAAATTTATTTTTTATATTACTATTAGTATAAATTGTATTTTAATGAGATCTAATGAATTTAATTTAATTTTTTTTTATATATTTATTAGTTTTTAAATTTGAAATATCGGTGCTATACACATTTCATATTGCATGTAAGGGCCTAGCCATGCTTTTACTGCAACTCGAGATTATGGGTTCGACCCGAAATTTGGCAGCCAGTTGTTTCGGCTGCTTTAAAAAACACGGATTTAACAAAAATACTAAATTGCTAATAACTAACTCCGCTAATTTCCGCTAAATATATCTCTAATAAAAGCAAAATAGGCATTTCATATAAACTCCGTGACGCTGTAAGATCTATCTTGTAAAATTTTGCGTGTAAATTAAAGTGTCAACTTTTTCCTAATGACTTTTGTTAATGTTATTTTCTTTTGAGAAAACTGGTTAGTTACTTATAAACAGACAGGAAAATAAAATCAGCAATTTCAAAGATTAATATTCAGAAAGTGAAAAGAAAAGAATGAAAAAGTTGTGGATTCTGACAATAGTAGTGTCAATTTTGTCACTGCTGATATCAAATTCACAATCAAAATCAAATGAGAAATTATTGAAGATTGATGGTAAAGTTTTAGAATTAGACGATTCTAACTTCGATTCTGCCATCTCTTCTTTTGATTTCATATTCGTTGACTTCTACGCGCCATGGTGCGGTCACTGTAAGCACCTCGCTCCTCAGGTAATTATACCTTAACCTAACCCTAATTTCTATTATAATTTTATTATTAAGTGACAGTGTATAGTTAGTTGATGAATGGGTTTCAATGGAATTAGCTTTTTTAGTTACTATTTCTAGAGGTTTTTTTTTAGATCTTTTGGAGTCGCAATTGGTTTATCAGTAGAAATTAGATAATGTAACATTGAACTCAATTGGAGTGTTTACTTATTTAGGGTTTCTGTTGCTAATTTAGGTTATTAGCTTTATTTTGTTTCAGAGGCCAACGAGATATCTTCTTATTGTATTTAGGCAAAATATTTTTAAAAACACCGACCTTTTAACCCCTTTCTAATTATATTATGGCCTTGTAAAATCGTCAATTTTTTCCAAATCTCCACCTTTACAAGTATTAAATTGACCTCTTTTTCACTCGGAAAAAGTTCAAATAAGTCATCCATTTTGGATTTTTCAAGTGAAAAAGAGTTCAAATAAATCATGCATAATTTTTATTTTTATTTTAAAAAAAATTCGGGTGGAAAGTCCAATTTACAAAATCGGATACAATTGAAAGTGAAAGGTGGAGATTTGGATAGAATTGACGATTTTAAGCTCAGGATATATTTGAAAAGGGACTAAAAGGTGGGTGTTTTTTAAGACATTTTAGCTTGTATATATAACTGTTTTTTTGTTTGCAGTTGGATGCTGCCGCCCCTCTTGCTGCTGAGCTAATACCACCTATAGCCATAGCAAAAATAAATGCTGATAAGTACACCCGCCTTGCTTCCAAATACGATATTGAGTATGTACCCTTGATGGTTTAAATTATAGTGCTTCAATGCATTTTACAATTATTACTGATGTAAATTACTCGGATGCAGCGGATATCCTACCCTTAAGATATTTATGCACGGCGTTCCTGTAGACTATTACGGTCCGAGAAAATCAGATTTACTTGTGCGTTATTTGAAGAAATTTGTTGCTCCTGATGTTGCCATACTTAATTCAGATGGTGCTATTAGAGAATTTGTTGAAGGAGCTGGTACTAGCTTCCCGATTTTTGTCGGTTTTGGTGTTAATGAGACGATGTTATCAACTTTAGGTATAAAGCATAAGAAAAAGGCATGGTTTTCTGTTGCAAATGATTTTTCAGAGGATGTTATGGTGCGGTATGATTTTGACAAGGTACCTGCTTTGGTGGCCATTCACCCAAAATATAATGAGCAAAGCATCTTTTATGGCCCATTTGAAGGTTAGTTTATATTGATTGCTTGACAAAAGAAAAATTGTATGTTTCTTTTTTCTGCATTCTTCTTCTCGGAATTCTGGTTGGCATTTTGTGGCTTAGCATTTGGTTGGTCTCGCCATTATTTTTCCATAATTTTTGGGTACTGAGCTTGTTGTGTTTGGTTCAGTATATTTTAAAGGTAGAATAGGGAGATATTGAAAGAAAAAAGAAGGTCATGGTTGGGTATTAATAAGATCGGTTTTTGTTAATGTCACTTAATACCCAAAGGGCAAGCTTGGAATGATTTCTTGTTACTTGAGTTAATGTTCTTGATAGAGCATAAAAATATTTGCAAATGACTCCATACTCCGTAGTCTTTATAAGATTGAGGTTGATCGGCATGACACTTCAAAGTACAATCCTTTTAAGGTTCATGCTATCTCCCCTCCTCATTTTATATGTTTCAGTGTAAATACTTCTGCGATCCTCAAGCTATATATTGTCAATTGTTTTTTGAATATTATATGATTTTTGTTTTTGCCACATAAGTTTGAGCAGTTTTAACCTTTTTGTCAAATATGCAGAGAATTTTTTGGAGGATTTCATAAAACAAAATTTCCTTCCTCCAGCTGTGCCCATGAACCATGACACACTTAAGATTTTGAAAGATGACAAGAGGAAAATCGTGTTGACTATCATGGAGGATGAATTTGAAGAAAGATCACAAAAACTAATCAAGTTACTAAAAGCTGCAGCATCTGCAAATCGTGACTTGGTATTTGGTTATGTTGGTATCAAACAATGGGAAGACTTTGCTGATACATTTGGTGGCAATAAGGACACTAAACTGCCAAAAATGGTTGTTTGGGATGGAGATGAAGAGTACCTCTCGGTAAGTGATCGTATAATTGAATAGCATTCTTTTCTAAATTTGGTACTCTAACTGAATGTTGGTTATAGTATTACATAATTAATTTATGAGCAATGGCTAATTTTAGGGATGGTTTGTCATTGATTGATTTGTGGGATAACTGATAGTGTTATAGTTATAGGAAATTATAAATATGTTTTGATTTTCTTTGCATGTTAGACCAGTAAGAGTTTTCTGTGTATGGATGTTTATGTATATAATAATTTTCCAATTTTCTTGGATATATTTACAATCTTATATATAGAGTAAGATCCTTAGTTGCAATAACATGAAATTTTAGAAAAACATTATTTGACAATTAAAGTTTCAAATAATTTTCTACTAACTAATTTTAAAGAAAAGATCATCTAACAAATAAAATTGATTGAATAAGCTGTTAATAGTTAGTTCATATTTTAATGAATTCTTGGTGGAATTTATATTGTATTGCATGTCTAAGTAAGAAACAAAGTATATGTTAAGTCAGAACATGATACAGAATACTGAGGTTTATATATGTACAAGGTCTAATATGAATTTCCACTGATAATTATGATAGTTCTAGTAATATTCCTGAAGGATAAATTTGATAAGAGAAACAAAACACAAAGAGGTGCACTTACTATATTTACATCTTTTTATGCTCTTTGTGACGACACATTTCAAACTTAGATCTCTCTCTAGTCTTCTTTCTTCGCCATCTTTAACTATTTAATTTCAATTTGGTTTCTGCTCCCTCACAACTGGAAAGGCATGTTAAGGAGATCTTTTCCGCTTAGTGAGGATATCCTTTTCTAGTTCCTCATTTCCGATCTTCTTGTCCTATTTATGAATCTCTATGGACTGCTGTTTACCATCATAAGTGCAGTAGAATGCATTTCTGTTTTAATCATGGTCAGTGAAATTTTATTTATCATATAGTGGTAGTATTTTTCCTCATTATGCTCTCTTTCCATTTAGAACAAACTGAAGTGCATCATAAATAGTGCCGCGAATATGTTAGCTGTACTACCTCATTGTTAACAAATTTAATCGACAGCAATGTTGTGCGTTTAACTTATCTGTGACTTAAAGTAGCGTATCTGCGTCTTGATTAGTCTTGGATGATGTTTTGGCATGTGTATCTAGAACGAAAGGAGGAAAAAAAAGGTAAATTTGTGCTGACCTTGTAATTTTTCTTAAAACTGAAGGTTATTGGTTTAGAAAGCATGGAAGACGAGGATCAGGGCTCTCAAATTACACAATTTCTTGAAGGATACAGAAAAGGGCAAACAATACAGAAAAAACTTGGCGGTCCATCTTTTATGGGCTATATCAATTCACTAATTGGTCTCAGATCTGCGTATATAGTTGTTTTCTTGGTTGCTATGCTATTGCTTATCCGAACAGTTGGCAAGGAGGAACCTCTACGGGTTGGTACCCGAGACCAAGTTGAGGATGTCTCGAGTTCCGTATCTGAAAGCGCCGCCGAGTATAAACCTGGAGACAAACAAGACTAGGTCTAGGTTTCTGCTTGAATGGTGCAGAATCTTGCAAGCTGACTAATGGGGTTTTAAAGGTTCGAATTCATAAAAAAGGCTACTTGCAAGCATTTATCATACTACTTCTGCTGGTAATTGAATGATTTATGTCCAGAGGAGAGAATACTGATTTTTGCTAGTCGGGTAATTTATTTTTAGATTCAATTAGACATTAATATATTTTCACATAACGATCAATGTAGTGATTTGTGCTTATATGTTCCAGATTTTGTACCTACTTTTCTTGATAACAGAAGCCATAATTTACAGATTTAATCAGCTATTTACATGGATGAGCAGACTACGAATGGAAATTTGTGCAATATGTTTGCATAGACTTTACGATAGCAAGATCGATAATCACATATTTTGGTTGCGGCCGTGTGACCATGCCTATGATGAAACCTTGCAATTTGAAATGGCTCAGTAATTGCTGATTAATTCCTTAATGTTAAGTATATATCTTGGATTTAATCAAATATGTAGTACCCATATCGTTGATTTTATAATACAAATTAATAAAAGTATTCAATTTATTTCGGTTTGATTATTCAGTTTTTGCACATTTATATGAATTAACACAATGAAATCTCAATTGAAGACAGATTTTTCGTCGCTAAAAATAAAAAAGGATGGCTGAGTCAATTAACGAAAAAATAAGACAGTTCTCTAGTAGTAAATTCTGTTACTAAAACAGTTATCAGTAATCCGAACTACTTAAAAACATAGCGTGTTATTGTAGTTATGAACTAGGCCAATGAATACCAGTTTGCCATAAAGTAGACAGAATCCTTATACAATGCAAACTCTTCCTAGCTCAATGGTTGTCTTTAAGGTTAAACTATACACACCAGTTCAAATTACTAGTACATCAACTTCAATAGAGCAAGATACAACACAATCCATTCATAGCACTCTAGAAAACCGTAAAACCACAGTTAATCACTTTTAATTAATACAAGCAGCTGACGATCTATGATACAATGTTTAAATCACACAGAAGTATTTCTTTTTTCCGGGTAAGGCACGACAGAATCAACACATTTGGTGAAATCCAATCACAAAATGATATAGGAAGATGTGATCTTGAGGTCCAAAGGACGCCACGAGTGTTGATTCCTTCGGAATTTCAGGCAGCACATAGGGAAGCCTCCCAACCATAAACTGAATTTCAGATTACGACTCTGGGAGTGAGTGAGCAGAGGCAAACGGGGAGAAACTAGCAGCAGACTCACTACAATGAAGGAGGCGCGGTTGATGACTCAAAGAACTTATTAAACCGGGTGAAGCATTACTTGGGCTCGGAACATATGGAGATAAATATCTTGAATTATGAGGTGACAATGACGGGTAACCCAAGGAGTGGGATGAAACTAGATGAGAAGAAATGGACCTTTGAGAAGACACATGCCTAAGATCTGAGTTTCGACTTATACTCGCAGAAGGCGATTGATGGTACGACCTAAGAGACTGGTGGAGATAAGGAGTGGTCGAAAGAGAGGGCATATGAGAAACGGAAGGGGACGGTGATGATCCTGGGGCAATTTGAATGGCTAATGATGATGCAGATCTAAATGATGATAGCACTGAAGAAGAAGCAATAGATGTTGCACTGGACGAGAGTAAAGGTGTAGATTCTGACGCTGGTGGATCACCGTTGCTAGTTCTTGCATCACGCTTGCATACCGGGCAAAAAGTTCTCCATGAAGTAAGCCAAGAGTCCACACACAAAGCATGGAATTCTGCACAGATCCAACAATAGACAACTCAGCCGCTAAGCACATAAACAATTTAAATAACTTGCACTATTTAAAAAAGCTGTTTATTTATAAGCATAGCAGGAATGAGCATATAAAATATCTCTAAGCAACCATACAAAGATGAAAATGGTTTTAACTTCACTAAATTATATGAGTACATCTATGAATGCCTTACCATTGTAAATGAAACTTACGTTATCATTATGATAGCAGAAGTGACGTCTTAACAAATTTAAGAATTGGCATCGCACATACCATGTTAGTAGTAGTCAAAAACTATTCCTCCAAGCTGTTTACATCATCCTCTCTTGCATATACCCAAATACATCTCTATTTACCAGATTTCATGTGATTTTTACAATACTTGATCCCATCACTCACATGTTTATCCTGCTTAAACTAAACCCTCCATTCCTAAACATAGATTCAATTCATCTCTAATGAGCTCTCCTTTGTAAGATACCATGATTAAATTTTAATGCCAACACTTAATAGTTCCTTCTCAATTCTCATACTGTCCTTAAGTCTTTATGATTTCCATTTTAGAATTATCCGATGTTTTCCAGTCGCCTTCTTAGGGCAACTGCAATTTATATATCAGAATAGAGTCAGCTACATGTTCATCATTTGAGATGAAATAACAATTGAACTTTGAAGGTGCTAATACACAATTCCTGACTCTATTTCCTCATGCCACATTCTTTTTTGGTGCCATCCTCAATTGTTCTGTATATGCAATCCATTCTCTATACAAAGGAGTATTCAATTGAAAAAAGTTCATAGTTAAGCAGATTTCATGTCCTTTCCAGTTCTACCAATGTTTTTTTAAGCACGGCCAGTTCTACCAACTTAATTCTATACTAGCACATTTATTAAGCTTTAACTAAACCCTCCGTGTCTAAACACAAAATGGATTCAACTTACTCAACCTGCAAACATCTACAAAGTTCCAATCTATAATTAATCTCCTAGCCTGCTGTTATCCATCGATCCAACAGACAACACATCTGTGAACATTAAACCTTCTTTTAGTTTCAGAGAAATTGAAAGCATACTCCAGCACAATAGGCACACAAGAGCTCCAACTTATTCACTATAAAGCTACAAAATGGCAGCTGGAATCTATTCCACATTCCTTACTACAATAGAGTGGGAACAAGAATAGATTATGCTCCCCAACACTCATGGCAAATATTATATAATAGAAAATCGTGACTACGTAGACTAGGATATTAACCTTGACTTAATTTACAAACTGTACATCATACAAGTAACTTCTCAAAAGCTCAAAAGTCCTCTAGATTTGTTTGCAAACCTATTCAAATCATAATAAAAGCAGGGAATTACTGCTGGCAAAATACCTCCCAAGAGACGTGCCCTAACAATCAAAGATCTCTTACAAACTGCACATCACCAAAACGGCATGCTCCCATACTAAGCATACATATTTAACATAGCAGGAAAACTGCAACTTCATGATATCGTATGCATAAAACTGTGATACTCTGAACATAATGGGTTGAGGAGGTGGGTTAGAGTTAGAGAGGGAGAGCAAGAAGACTTACTGTGTCGGCATGGTAAAACCCTGAGCTTTTCTCCCACAGTGTAGTCTTCAAGGCATATGGAACACGTCCGCGAAGTAGAATTATCCTCTAGAACAGCAGTAAAAATTAGACTTGGCATTGCCTTAACCAAGCGACTGCTCATCCCATGGAACTCTCTGACACGGGAAGAACGAGGGCGCTCTCTTCTTATGCGGTGTCTACGGACAAAGAAACAAGTAGCTAGCACTGCAGACATGGCTAGAAGAGAAATAAAAGAGATCGCCATAATGGACCAGGCTGAATTTTCAAAGCTTGGGATTAACCATAGCTCCACGTTACTCAGCCCAGCATAATTCTTGAGTGTCTCCCCGGAAGATTTAGAAATAAATACAGCATGTATTTTTATACCCGCTGAATTTCCCGCCACTGCAGATTGTCAGGATTCTAAGTTAGGATTCATTTAACATAAATTTATGAACTCAAAGAATTTTCAATACAAACCTAAGAAACCATACTGTCCCAATAAGAATTTAAAACTAACTCTTATCTAGAAAACTGAACGGATGGTGCATGCTAACCATGCTAGAGGATGAACAACAAATCCAGCCATCAGATAAATAAGCAGACAACTTACCTTATAATGAAAGACATAACAGATTCAAACCCTGCATTCTCCCTACTCAAGACTTTTTAAATAAAGTCACACAACAATGCATTTGTGTGATGTGGATGAACTCTAGCATACAAGCTAACATTAAAATCATAAAAATAAAGAAAACATCTCTAACATTCATGATTGAAACATGTGAGTTAAAAATGAAAATAATGATGCCTTATTATTTTAGTTAACATGGATGAGAGTGCATGCTTCAATATAATTGCAATTAATATGGATGCGAGTGGGTCCCTCATTGCAATTAATTAGAAAATATTTATGACACTTCCTTGCTTGAAGCAAGTAAGGACAAGACTAGGACGTACGTGCAGGACGTGTAAGGTTCTACTCATGGCCAATGCAGGCTTTTGACTCTACCTTGAAGTCTACTAAATATCAGCAAAAAGAAACAATTTGACTTATCAAGGTCGGAAAATTCAAAAGGCCTGTTTTGTTTATCTGCGCAAGAACAGAGCTCAATCTAAGAAGCATATTCATGCCATTAAAAGGTCAAAATCATTTTTACACAGTCCACTGATTAGCCCACAAGAGAATAACTCTGGAAATAACTAGCTTTCAAAATACAATACAGACCTGGCACTTATATGATGACAGTTCTGAAGCCAAACCTGATATCTTACTAAGCAGCCTATTCGATGTACCCATCATCCCATTCATATTCATATTTTACCAAATCTAAAGAAAAGCAGCTGATAGATACATAGATAATGACAATGCTTCTTTCAAACCACCACAACACCCACCAGATTAGGAAATGGAACCTCCGATTTAAAGGGAGTGGCAACAAATTAGCTTCATGACGAATTAAGGTTGACTCTATTACATTGACGAGACTTTCACAAAAAATGAACTTAATCCACGACCGATGTCTCCAACAGAGGGGACTAACAAAAGCAAAGTACTACCATGACGTCAATTAATCTATGACCTGCTCATGCAGCTGCAAGCATCTTGTAACTTTATAAACATAGCTAAATGCTAATGTTCTAGTGAAAACCTCTATAACATCAGGGAATCAGGCCAATGAAGTACAATTGACAACTCTAAATCTTTTCCTAGAATCTAAGACGGAGATCAAAAGAACTAATGTGTTATCTTCAAGAGTAGCAAAAGAATCATGTCGCTTATCTGCTCAAAGAACATTCATTTTAAAAGTGGCAAATGATGCAAACCTAGCACGCAAGCCCACTAAGCCAAGAATTTTAGGATGTAGTAAAACTGTTCTCAACCACTCAAATATAGCTAATACATTAAATGACAAACACTTAAATAAATCCAGGCAATGAGAATAAAATGGACTATCAAGTGCTACACTAATCAGTAAATTTTCAAATGAGAAAGAGTCATTACTTGAAACCAAGACGCCATCATCTTCATTGTCATAAACAATTGCTGCTTTAAACCCAGCCTTCTGTGCTTTTCTAACTTTATCCTCAAAGCTACACCGTCCTCTTATTATTAAGACAAACGGGAAGCTAACATTCGAAGCTGGCTTTACAGCTTTATTCGTCAAATCCGAACAAGCATCAAGCGGCTCAGCCAAATACAACTGGCCACATTCCCCTGAGCTCTGAAGCATTGGAGCTGAAATATCATCAGAAACATGAAACATCAGCACATGTAAACAAAGGTCAAACATTTATACATTACTAAAAGCTAAAATTCATCATAATCCCTGGATTGAATTTGCTCAATTCTCATCATAAATCCATTAAATTAGCAAAAACATACAAACCCACTCCAATTAATTACAAAAAAAGCACAAAATAAATTAATTTTTATCAATTTATTCACTGTAAGTGTAAAATAAACATCTTTAATTAAAATGAAATAAAAAAAAAGTGAATAGAAGTATACCAAAAGTAGCTTCAATGTCATCAAAAGACAAAGTAACATTGGTTCCGATCAACACCACACTGGCTGAAGTCATCAAAGAAGCAGCTGATAAATATAACAGTAAAACAACTGCTACTAAAGCACCACAAGAAACCCTTTTCATTCTTGAATTCAATTCCCTCCCTACAAATTTATAAATTAACCACACAAACAAAACCCTAACGGGATTCACAAAAGAAAGGGATAATTAATGTTCTTGGCAGAGAATTAAAACATCAGCTTCCATGAGGAAGATATAGAAAAAAGGATAATTGGATCTTTTGATTCTTTTTGTTTCCGTTTATCAGAAGGAGAGAGAAGGAAGATGGACTGTAATGGAAATCTGTGGATTGAATGGACGACTGAATTATTTCTATTATCGGACATTATTACTTTATAATTATTGTTTATTCATGCCTTATTATGGGTATTTACGATAAAGATCTATACATTAATTCCAAACAATAAAGATAATACACTCAAACGGTAAATAAATAATACTCGAGTCTTCTTCTTTTCAACTTTTATTTATACAAATATCTCATGTTATAATTATATTTTTTTCATATAAAATATATATTATTGGTGTTTAACTTTATATAAATTTATTATTTATTATTTTTAATTTTTAATTTTTCTTCTCCAAAATTAATAATTTATTTTCAGAAGTATCAATTTTATTAAATTTTAATTATTTTAATCCTCTTTTCAAATCTATCTTTAACGATCAATAAAACGTTAAAGAACAAAGGGTCAACGCACACTCTGAACTTGTGACATGGGGTCATCTAGTCCAATTTATATTTTTTTGAGCAACTAATCCCAAAACTCTTATTTTTGGGTCAAATAACCTCATAATTTATATTTTTATTTTAAAAAACATATTTAGAATAATTATATCGCAACAATTAGGGAAGTATGTAATTATTTTTTTGCATCCCTCATTTCCGATTTGTATTTTACGCATTTTAAAAATACAATTATGGGGTTACTTGACCGAAAATGAAGAGTTTTTGGGTTATTTGCTTAAAAAGGTATAAATTGGATTAGATGATCCCGTGATATAAGTTTAGGGGCCGCGTTGACCCTTTGTTTAAACGTTAAACACACATGACGCACTTAGGCCATTCATGTCTATCTTGATAATAATATGTGAAAAATAAAGTTCCAGCATAAAATATAAATAAAAAGTTAACAAAAAGAGTCGGGGCTCAGGTGATAATGATATTGTGTTTCATGTTATGAGTCTATTGAATCAGTTGAGCATTTATTCTTTGTCTGTCTTGTCTCTACAAGTAGGGGTCTAAACGAGGCCGAGCCGAGTCGAAATTTGGCCAAATTCGAATTCGAATAGGTCTAAATTTTAAAGTTCAAACTCAACCAATAACCGAGCTATTAGAATTCAAACTTGACTCAAATTCAATAAAAAAATACAGTAAATAATTAAATTTT
This sequence comes from Mercurialis annua, assembly GCF_937616625.2. Classification (NCBI taxonomy): domain Eukaryota; kingdom Viridiplantae; phylum Streptophyta; class Magnoliopsida; order Malpighiales; family Euphorbiaceae; genus Mercurialis; species Mercurialis annua. The sequence continues at coordinate 68,711,299 of NC_065570.1, forward strand.
ACAATATTTGATGTATTTTTTTCTAGAAATACAGTATTTAATAAATAAAGACGATATACACTTAAATTTAAAGATATAAAAAAACCAATATAGTAAAAAATTAGTTTTAATATTATATGTGTGTGAGGCTCGTTTAGACCCGTTTAGACTCGCGAGCCTCATTAGTTGATACTCGAGGTCGGCTCGAGATGAAGTTCGAGCTCGGCTTGAGATAAAGATTGAGCTCGAGTTCGGCTCAAATTTTTTGAATCAATCTCGAGTAACCCGCGAGTAGTCCAACTCGTTTACGCCCCTATCTACAAATATGTTTGCAAAAATATTGCAGAATTGCTCTATTAATATAAATGCGTTGACTTGGAGGAGGAGGAATGAGTTTGGTTTAGTAGGAAAACCAAAGGGAATTGATAACTTGTAAATTACCAGGCGAGTCTTCGAGTAGGTGGATCAAGCGGCTCACATGAGAAAGGAAAAGAAAAGCCGTTAGGAGGATGCCAGAAGGGAATTCCGGCAAACCTCTCCGACAGTCAAGTAAATTTTAGTGAGAGAAAAAAGTGAAAAGTGAAAGAATAGAGTAAATGGTAGAAAATGAGTATTAACCTTTGACTTACATGTGTTGTGGGTATTTACACCTCTTTGACTTATTGGGTGTTGGTGGGAAACATGACTGTTCCATCCGTACTATGAGATAGGTTATAGCGGCGCAATGTCAGTCTACCTTTGTGCCAAAAGTATGGAATGTCAGAGAATGTCTCTCTTGCGTTTGATCGATTGATATAATCTCGGTAAATATGTATTGCTTAGTAGGGTTCGTATGATATGATCATTCTTTGTTGGTTTCAGGGATGCGAGATCGATATGTTGTCCTCGGTCTTAGTTTTTGTTTACTTGGTATAGGTATGCTCTACTCGATATGTTTAATTGGTTCTCTACTGCAATCATGTTATACCGTGTTTGCTGATCTGTGTAAGGTCTTTGGTGTGGAATCCTCGAGTAACATAGTCTCCAGTATTGTTTGTATTTTATGTCTATGGATAGCTTAGATGGCTTGTTTGCAGCTGTTCCATTTAAATTGCAATCCGGAACATTCTTACTAAAGTAAGAAGAATTGTTTTTATCAGTTACATTTATTGAAGAGGTAGAAATAGGAGAAATTTTTGGATGAGGAGGTTACTGTGGAGATGAATCTTCTATGGATTAGGCAAGATGTTCTTTTGAAGCGTTGTTCATAAGAAGTAATTCAGCTTCTCTCAATTAGATGTAGGAAAATTTTACTGTTATTAAACTTTATTTGTAAATTAGTTTTAGTTTCGTTTGTTTGTAAATAGTACCCCTGATTTAAGCTTAATAACATAATCTCGGTAAAATTTATCAAAAACAAGTTAACTAAAAAATAAAATAAAATTATTTTATTTCATATTTATAAAATAAAATATAATAAAGAGTTATAAAGTATAGAGTTGATCGAATTAAAATGAAAAAGATATATTTTTGTTTTTTCAAATATCCTTTATTTAACCAAAAGTCTTTACTATTAAAAATTAAGGATGCTTTTTACAAGGTTAAAATCACCTAATTTGCAAAAATACCGAATTTCATATTTTTGGAAAAAAAATAAGACTTTTGTAGGAGTGAACCTAATATATTTATAAACATGAACTTTATAATTTGATGTCGTTGATGGAATTCGCGAGGGAAAAGCTTTTAATCTCAACTTGTAAAATATTTTGCGAGGGCAAACCGAGTTTCGCGAACGCCAAGTATTGTAACGTTGCAATCCTTTAAACTTACCGAAGGCAAAGCTCTTTGGTCTCATTGCCTAGTCAAGTTTCATTTTGGAATCAAGTTTATTTATTACTCTGCTAGAGCGAAACATATGTTTTGCGAGGACGAAGTTCAGAAAGTTGGTCACTATAACGGCCATTAAGACTTTGTAAGGGTGAAGAATGAAGTATTTTAATAAAGGGGCTTAAAGATACTCCAACAGCATTTAGTATATCTTTGGTAAGAGGCTGACACGTATGAAGTAATTGTTGGGACTCCACTTTTCAACTTCAAGGGCACAAACATACCCATTGAGGATGTGAATTCGTCTACGATTTTATAAAAAAGAAAGTTGGCTATTTTTCTCTTTCTATGTTAGAAATGAACTTGTAGAACTTGTAAAACTTCATTGTTTAGTGGAAGCCCCTAATTTGAGGCAAGTGGATGTAGCTTGTGCTAAATTTCTGTTGTTGTAACTATACAAATTCACTTAATTTGATATTATGAACAGCTCTTAATCTAGTTATGAACTTCTTTATCGAAACAACCTTCTTGACAAATTCTGCATGAGTTATATACTCAACATTTTGTTATAGAATCAAAACAATGTCTTGCTTAGATATTCTCTAGCTAAATGCACCTCCATTGAAATAAAACAAACCAGGTCAAATAATTAAAAAAGGCTAAACCTTTCATAATTTTTTTACAAAAGTCCAAACCTTTCAATTTTATCCAATTTGTCCTGAAACGCAGGATTTTGTTTTAATAATGGCCAACTATGCGATTTTTCTTATGTAGGCGCCACATCATAGTTAAACATTATTGAAACAAAAACCTGCGTTTCAGGACGATACAGATGAAATTGAAAGATTTGGACTTTTGTAAAACTTTCATGAAAGGTTTGGCTTATTTTAGTCACTTGGCCACAAACAACTTGATTGTGATCAAAATCCACATATGTCATTTTGGAAGCTATTATCTATGCAACCATTTACAACTAGCTAATCTTCCTGACCACCGTACGGGAAAAAATGTATCCTTGATCCTTTTCAATTACTTAAGGATATTTTTAATGTTCCTCAGTCACTTTTATCTAAATCTAATTGGTATCTGCTCGTTGTGCTCAAGGCACATGAGACACAAGGTTGAGTAAACAATATTGCATATATGATGGATCTAATAGCATAAGCATACAGAATCATGTGGTCTCGCTCATTTGTGTCATAGGAAAATGAGAATATCGTTTTGGGACATCGACAAGAAACCGCTTACAAAGTCTTGCATACTTATCATGTTTAATACTTATCAATGTAAATACAATGAGTCGTGTATATCTTTCTTATTGATGCCTAATATATAAACAATGTCATCCAAGTCGAGAAATAATTCTCTAACTGTGATTTAACAATCTGTTAAATAAGAATATCATTTTCAACGAGTAGTATGTCATTAATATAAAATATTAGAAAAATAATTGCGATCCCACTAGTCTTTTGTATACGCAAGGTTCGTTTTCATTCTTAAGGAAAGAAACTCTCACATCTTCATCAAAACAAAGATTACTACTTCGAGAAGTTTGCTTCAATTCATAAAATAAATTCTAAACCTTACAAACTTTTTTAAAAATTTCAGCATTAACAAAATCTTTTAGTTGCGTCATGTACACAGTCTCAAATAAGTTTTTATTAAAAAACATTATTTCGACATTTATTTGTCATATCTCTCACCATAATATGCAGTTATAGTAAGGAGAATCCAAATAAATTTGAGCATAGCAACTCATGAAAAGATTTCATCATAGTTTATACTATAGATACGTTTGAAACTTTTTTCAACTAGTATTTCTTTAAAGGTATGTACATCTTCATCCATGTTAGCCTTCATTTTAAAATTCATTTGCACACTATAATTTTTAAACAATTAGTTGGGTCATAAAGGTCCAAACTTGATTATCATACATGAATTACATTTATGATCTCATGGCTTTTGGCCTTTCAGAGTCAGTACTATTTATGACCTTTTGTTAGAACGAGGGCTCATTTTGATTCACAATCAACACATTTTAATAATTGAAAAGGGAGAGTGCTTGTAGAAGAAATTAAAACCACGACCTAACAGTTTGCTGCCCAGGGCTTATAATCTTAGTTATGAAAATACATATCTTTATAAGAATTTGATGTGTTATATCATATCTTCTTTGGCCTTGTGGTATTTAAACAGGCTCAACATTTACTTGTTGATGCATTTAAGATTCTGCACTTAGTACAAATTGTACTATACTTTGACTAGTTTATTTGAAAATAAATTCACTTTCCAAAAAAGAAAATACTGTTCTAAGCAATAAACATTTATTTATTGAAGAAGTAATACACTTTTGGTCTCTTTAAAATATCCTTCTAAAAGACTACACAAGGCTAACATTTCCGAATTTTAAAAAAAGACAAATTGAAATTTACTACATCCATATCTTATATGCTATCTTTTCAACTGCTTTTGACGAAACTATATTCAGAATGATGCAGTAACTTTTAAAGTATCCCAAACGAGATTGAAAAATGGAATTAACTCATCATTATTCGAATCATATCCAATGCTCGATTTTTCAGTTCAGACACAATTCTATTACTGTGGAATTAGGAAATGATCATGCAATCTCTTGAATGTTCTTTAAACTTTTGACTTGAATATTCACCATAGGTTCTAATATTTATACTTTATTTTTAAAAGGCCTAATTACTTAAAAATCACCCACCTTATAACTTTTTTTCATTTATACCATGACCTAGGAAAATTTTCAATTGTATCCTATTTTTGATTTTTATGTTTCATTTGTATCCAAAATTAAATTTTTTGATAATTTAATTAATTTAAAGATGAAAATATTAAAAACAAGATAAAAATGAAGGACTAATTTAAACTCTTTTTCAAAAGAAAATAGGTCAATTCAACTCATTAGGGTAGAGATGAAACATAAAAATCGAAAATAGAGTACAATTGAAAATTTTCCTAGGTCATGGTATAAATGAAAAAAAGTTAAAAGGTGAGTGATTTTTAAGTAATTAGGCCTTTTTAAAAGCTTCAAACTTTTTCAAAAGATTCTTATTTATAAAATTATATTCGGCAAAAGGGCTCAAAAACTACCGAGCTTTCAATTTTTTTTCAATAACACCCTCACCTTGTAATTTTGTCAATAGCACCCTATTTCGTATTTTTCAATTTCAATAGCACCCTAATTGAGAAAATTAGATGATTTGATTACTATAAGGATGAAAATTTTCAAAAGAACTAAATTTAAAGGTGAAATTATACTTTTTTCTACTTGAACACATTTAAACAAGTCCTTTTAACTTAAAAAAAATTCAAATAAGTCCTCGATAAATGAGTTTAATTTGATGATTTAGGGTGCTATTGAAATCGAAAAATACGAAATAGGGTGCTATTGACAAAATTACAAGGTCGGGGTGCTATTGAAATCCAAAAATACGAAATAGGGTGCTATTGAAAAAATTACAAGGTCAGGGTGCTATTGAAAAAAAAATGAAAGGTGGGTAGTTTTTGAGCCCTTTTGCCAATTATATTCCATTGGATAGACATATATATCACCTTGAAATCATATGATAAGGCAATGAAGTAATGAAATCCTCTTCTAACATTTGAACTTAATATATCATATGCATCTAAATATGTAAAGCTAAATAAGTTATTAGCTCACCTTGTCCAATAAAAATAGCTTTAATCATTTTATCTACCACACAAAATTCACATATTTCAAATAATTCATAATCAAATGAGTTTAAAAGATGCAGAGTCAGGTTGTAATTCAATAAAAAATAAAACCCGAACCAAAGTCAGACTAGACTTATACTTGAAGCCCTAAAAAACGGGCACATAATCATGTTTAATACATAGTAAAAGCACACGGAAAATTAGATCCAAAGCAATAAAGATTATTCAAGAACACGTTAAAGAAGTATACATGTACTTTAGATCAGATCCAAAGCTTTCTTAGCATGCAAATCATTGCAGTATAGCATAAGAAACTTCTTTTTATATATGGAAATACTGTTTGACAAAGTATTTATTGTACGCATATAGAGAGAACTTCATGCATTTTAGTGAAGCTTTGCAGGCCCCGAATGCAGCTGAACAGTCTTGCTAGGGACAACTTGAAGAACACCTGGTTGTTCTGCAATACAAGCATGAAAGAACATATTATTGTCATTTGTTATTCGCTGCAGCATAAAGAGCAAAAAAGAGAAAAATAAAGAACAGGTTTTCTAATCTCAATAAAAATCGGAAGTATGTTGCAGAACAAACAGCAGTAATGATCTGTTGAAATCACATTGGAATGGAAAAAGTGATACCATTTTGAGTAAATTTAAACAACAATCAAAAAAGCACATTGAAAAGGAGAGGCATTGAAATGCATTTGAAGTCATGGGGGAATGGAAGAAAAGATTTCTGAAACAATTTCGGATAGAAATACAGCCTGAAGAAGAGCCGTAAACGACTAAAAATCTAAACACACATTGAAGGGCAGAGGCATTCAAATGAATTTGAAGTTGTACGATTGAAGAAATGATTTCTGAAACAGTTTCACATAGAAATACAATTGGAAGAGCTATATAAACAGCTTAAACTAAATATAAACACTGCACCGATATGAAGCACGTGTGTAGGCTGTAGCTTATCAAGCTTATGTATCTATAAGCAATAGATTCTCAAAAAACCGAACTACACATAGTTTATTGTATAACAATAATATTAGATTCTTATTTGTTCAAGTGATTAAAATATATGGTATTGCTACTACTGATTAGCCTAAATTTGATTTACAGTGTTAACGTCTCTTTATTTTTATTAAAATTAAACAAATAATTATTCTATTATTTCAATAAAACCGAGAACAAAATCAAAACAATATTCACCTCTCTAATTTGGTATTTTGTTAGAATTTTATCTCCTCTCAAATAATCCTGCTGATGATATTTAATCGCACACATGTGTTTAGTGTATAAAGTTCTTCGAAAAATTGAAGATTATTTATGTTACAGTCAGAGTCGGATAATTAATTCAAACTAGACATCAATTTTCGAATTAAAAGAAAGAAATAATAGAAAAGCAATAATCATAACAAAGGTGAAGAAAAAAACATACTGGACATTTGATCAACTTGCTCAGGAGTAAGCTTACAGGAAAAACCACTCGCAGCAGTTTTATAACTATACACCAAAGCCTCCTTTGCAGCATCCTCACTGTTCAAATTTGATGTTTTAATTCAATTCAAAATCCAACACAAAATCAAGATCAACTCATTTAATTCCATCTCAGGACATCAAATTGAAGAAATACCTGCCGAGGACAGAGGCTAGGGTTCGCATATGGTAAGCCTCGGGCTCCTCATCCTGCGGCCTCTCCGTATACACAATCTGAACGGCCGGTTTGGACGAATCGGAAGCTGATACAGACATATTGATCTGACAAATTATGGATATCACAAAGATTAACAACAAAATCAGAGACGGTGATGATGCGATTCTGTGTTTCTGGATCATCGTTTTTGGTATTTATAGAGGATAACGATGAGTAGAGAAGATAAAAGCTACTTAAATTGGTAATTTTAAGGGCATATTTGGTAGGTAATTTTCATTCTGTAAAATCTTAAGCGACAAAGTTTCCATTTGCCCCCTAAATTTAATATGAAAGTTCAGTTATGGGCAAGCTTATAACTTGGATGCTATATTTATCTGACTAGTTGAAGTGGCAGAAAACGGTTAGAGTATAAAAATTTGAAAGTCGATTGAATTAAACAAGGCTAAATTAATAATGTATGAGTATTTTTATTTTAAATTCTATTTATTTATTTATTTTTAAAATTGAAGTAACAAATCGTCCAGTGAGACTTAATCCAAATGATTAATTCTTCCAAGTGTGTTTTTGAAATCTCGATTCCGGATTTCAGCGCAGCCAAATTAAGAGTGATTTAACATAACAATTAACCAAATTAGATTTATCTGTAAGAAGAAAAAAAGAGGAAGGGGCAAATTGAACATTTGTCGAATCTTAAGCGGTAAGTTATCTTAACGAGGTGGATAATTGGAAGCTCCGCGTTTTGATCCTCCTTGTTGGCTGGGTCTAACATATGTTGTCTTTTCTCCATTTGTTGGACTCCCGAATAATAGTATTTTTTATTCTTCTATTAAATTTAAAAGTAAACTTTGTCCACGTCTTTTCATTTCGTGTATTTTAATTTAAATTTCATTTCAACTGAAATTATTGAAAGAAGGTCAACACAAGTACTTTTAAAAGACGCTACTACATACTAATGACAGTTGTAAAAAATTGAAGGAAAGAAATATACTGCAATAATTTTTTATACAATATTTAATATTGACTATTATATATAAATTTTATTAATTATTGAAAAATACCCTATTTTTTTGTTTATGACCTACATTTTTAAAATCGTCAATTTTAATCCGTTTCTCAATTTTCCAATTGTAGCTATTTTTCTAAATTAAAGTAAGAAAAGATTCTAATATATCTATATCTAAAATTTCCGATGACAAAAAGGCAACCAGAACTATATAAAATAATATGAAAAACATATGTGAACTTGTTTTTTCGCTCTAAATTTGAACAAGGCCATAACTAAAACTGAAAATAGAAGGACGAGCTAAAATTGATGATGTTAAAATTATTATTCTAAATAAACAAAGTTAAAAATAAGGAATAGTTTTAAATAATTAAATCTATTTTTTTTATTGAATGAGGTTCAATCGTATAAGACTAATCTATCATAAATTAGATATGGATAAAATATTTGAGCCCTTGCATTTAGAGTCGCTCAAATAATTTTAAATTAACAAAAAGTTTCCTCTAAATGCATTAATGACAATCACCCAATTCATTCACATATAGAATTACCCTCAGAATTGCTAAGTTGAAGTCGAATTGTCATGCACAATCTAGATAAGGAAAAAGTTTCCATCAAACTAAATTGGGCATTGATCCACCAAATAGGCAAATACACAACTTCAACCAAAAAAAAAAAACTGAACATCTTGTCCCTCGCGCAGAGTAGCTATAGTACTACCAATATCTTCTAATTGCAAAATTGCCAACCATATCTACAAAGGTACTAAGGAAATCTCTGTTATATACAAGATAACCCATAATCAATAGCTTGGATTAAAAAGAAAGAAATTTAGCTAATTGCTATTTCTAATATCATTAACAATGCTGAGTAATGCCTCTTGTCGGTTGATGAGGCGTCATTGTCGAGTCTCCCCTTCGTTGGAAGAGATATCTATAGCTGAATGTCGGCTCTCTTGCTAAGGATTAATTTGGGCAAAACCTGACAACAATTGACAGTATTTATATGAAGAAGAAAAAAATCCGAGTAGTTCTACATTCACATTCTGCACATCAGCTTGTCCCTGGAAAAATAGCTCGTAGACAAACATAAATGTTTGACATTATGATACAGTATGAAACCCTTTATGCCTTATACAATCAACTGTCCACTTGCATTTTGCTAAAAAGAGCTTCACCAGCGCACAGTTCGTGCACCTCTATTACCGGGTAGGATGACTGGTACATTCATGTGCAGCTTTCACCTTGTATTTTACCAGGCTTGCTCTCCCTTGCATTATGCTAACTCCAAAACCCCACGCACTCTCGAAAGCGTTTCAGAGTCTCAGCTGGTATCAGGTTGAGTCGAACCAAAAACAATATGCTGCATGTCTATGACCCTTTTGTACAAGATGTATTTTCAGAGGATGCGATCCACAAAGTGCAGAGTCAAATTTTTAGATTATGATGTCCACAAAATGTTCATAGAATGTAACTGATTAAAATCAGTAGATTTCAAGGACATCTTGTATAGCTCCCTGAGTTTTCCAGCATCAGCCTTGCTGGATGCTGAGGTTGGCTGCACAGCAGCTGAAGATCTATTTGTATTTGCAGAAATTGTCGAGGCCACCATCTTTTTTAAAAGAGATTGCAAGTGACCCCAAAATTTTCCATACACCTCCGGATGATCAGATCCGAAAGTGTCCGAAACTGTTTCAGATACATGTCGTCCTTCAAGCATGCGTGTTAGAGCAGATTCTAGCATCTGAAAAAATAGCTAATCATCAGAAGACACAGATTGCTTTACCAAATTTAGAAAGCAAAAATATTACTGAAAATTTATACTAGCGTTGTGGTTCGATAAATTTTATGGCAAGCGACAACAAAATCCATAGTAACCATGGTGAAAACACTTCTGACTAACTTTAATAATAATCTAATCTTTATTCAAGGCGATGTGGGAGTTAACAATCAGCTACAACAGAAGTCAATCACTAGGATTCACAGAAAGCAAATACGAATTTGACATGCTATTTATCCAAGAATGAGAAAAGATTAGACATATCTAAAGAAAGTATAATGCACTACTAAAATGCTGTCAATTATTTCAACAAGGTCTAAAGGAAATATGGAAATTTCACAGTAATTTCCGTTTTGCCATACCTTGTTTTGTTTAACTTTATTACCGTAAGATGAAAGTGCTAATCATCCAATGGTGAATGTTATCATAGTGAATTTACTTTCTATAAAATAAATTCACCATAGAAAGCTCGATGGTGATGAGGTAGTTTAATGACACTTTGTCACAACCCTGGACCAACAAGGTTTTGAAATGCAATACAAATCTAGATATTACATTCATTCACCAAGAACATGCGATGCCATTGTGCCAATGCAGCATAATACAAATGACAACTTCAAAAATAAGAGAAAGAAAAAGGGGAAAAAAAGAGGGACCTCTATAATAAAACAACAGGACACCAACTGAGATAGAACACATTTGGTGTCCATTTTAAGGCAACTGCAGGCTGTACCAGTCTGCTCATAAGAGTTAAGAAGCTCAAAACACATTAATATAAGTTCCGTAGACTGAAAAAATGGACCAGAAAGCCTGTTTTCCAAGTGCTTAATACTACACAAAAGTACAACACTTTGCGCTAATTAAGCTGTTAAACTTAAACCTTATTGCCAAACTTTTAATCTTCTACAGATGTGAGTTTCTTACACAAGAAATAACGACTACAGAAAATATTCATTGGCTACAGCAAACCAAAATGACCAAGGTAAAACAGATAAAGTACTAATTTCACTCAAGCCTGTGCAATGACGTACTTGGTACCTCAGGTTAAAAAGATTGGTATTTACCTTGAAAAAGATACTATACTCTTATTACTTTCAGAGTCAAACTAAAACATTCTATCCACAAAAACCAACCTATCACTAGAAGAAAATAGATAAAATTATAAGAACTTACTGTATTTGACTTGAAGGCACTAGAGAGGTGTAATGAAAGAGATGACCTCTCTGTAAGAATAGTTAGGTACAAAGTTGGATGTGTCTTTGGGCCATAAAAGTCCATTGCTTTTTGCCAATTCCTTTCACTCAAGATAGCATATTGCTTGACCCGTTGAATAACACTATTTTCACCTTTAGGCAACTTTCTCCTTTGATCTGATTCCAAAAATTTCAAACAGCAATCCCGTTGGTAGCATGCAAGCTGAAAGTAAGCATATGCAGCTTCCTGTTTCCGTAATTCACCGAGAGATTCATAAACAGACAATGCCTCCCTAATGGCATCGTTCGCAGAAATCTCATGCTTCCTTAATTCTCTTCTTTCCTTTTTGTTACTAGGACTACTATGAAAAACAGTCACATCTTCTAAGGCTGCAGTCTCATAAACTTCTGCAGTAGTATCTTCTCTTGCCAGAAGCATGCCAAGCCTCAGATATGTATGAGCAAATTGTGTAAGTACTTCATTCCTCAAGCTGCCTGACTTTACGTTGTCCTCTTCTTTAATAAAATTCAGTTCTGAGTTTGCTGCCCCATAATATCTCAGTGCTTTGCAGTACTGTAGTTTTGCAGTTTGCAAAGCTTGCTTGCATGCATCATGAAAAATAGTATGTGATTTTAAACTTTCAAATTTTGATACCATTTCTTCAGCCAATGCACGTCTACCATGGCCCAGGTTACAATTGATTAATATTATGTTGGAGTAATCAGAAACTTCTCTGAATGCCAATATAGCATCAGCAAAGGTAAGTTCAGCTTTGGTCAATTCTTTTCTTTCAAGCCTATTTCGCCCCAGTTCATTGCACACCCACCCAATCTTTTTAGTTACAGAATGGAGTTCAGATGAATCTGTAGGAATTTCTGTCAATGCTTTTCTGGCTTCTTCATAGCAACTTATAGCAGTACAAAGATAGTATTCTGCATCTCCAACAACCAAATTTCTAAGATACTTAAATATCCCGCCATTCTTCACTTTAGGTATCTCTTTTGAAGTGGTTTCACTTTGACACGTCACCATGAACCCTTCATGCATTTCCAAACCACCCAGCTCTCCACTGTTAGAAACAGAATTAGCAGCTTCCGAGGAATTTAATCCAAGTTCACCCATTCCCACTCCACAAACATCAGTTGGAGCATCTCCACCTCGATTGAGTCGGGTATGTACACTATCAGAACTTCTCCTACTGTCTCTCTGATGAGTGCAGCTATCATCAGCGTCTCCATTATGTAACTGGGTGGAACTCTTCACAAGAGATCTTTTACCATGCTTCCTACTATAAACTATAGATTTCTTGTCCCCTGTGCTACTGCTAGCGCTGCTACCACTGCTTGCCCTATCACTCCGGCAGCTGCAATTCACTAAAGAACATGAACTACAATTCTGAACATCTTGACCAAGCTTCCTTTTTAATCTTTGTACTTCCTCCACAACCTCAGATGACATTCTCAGTTCCCCAGTAACAGGTTTCCTGTCTGATTGTAATGACAGCTCTTTACCCTTCATGACATGAAACTCAACATAAACATCTGCAACCAGTATCCACGCCTTGGCCCAGAAACTATAAGTAGAAGAAAATCGTTCAAAAGCAAGAGAATCATCACCAGTGCTGAATTTCACTTCTTTTGCATCATCAATATATGATATTTTCTTCTCATTTTTATTATTGCATTTTGTTAGCGATGAATTTTTGCTAATTGAGGAAATAAACCTTGTGTCCTCCAGATGCTGTGGCATTGATCCATAAACAGAACATGCTAAATCTACTACTTTCAGAGTTTGATGCAGCTGGTTATCCTCTATGTAAGCTTGACCTAGAGCCAAATAAGATTCTCCAAGCAGAAGAACAAGTTTCCACAATTTATGATCTATTTCTGATGTCGGTAGCCATTCTCGAATATCACAAACTTCGATACAGTCAGCATCACCACATGCACAAACAGAAAAGTTCATGGATGAAGACGGCCTATTATGAATAGAACTTTCCTGGTCAACCAACTTTCCTTCAGTACCTTGTAGTTGACGCATCCATCTCAGAGATTTTATTGCCTGAGAAACATGATGAACTGCAGCTAACTTAGATGAGATTGGATCAGCGACAGTTTGAACTACACATGCAGATGAAGGAGACATTTTACACACTGCAAAGTTTTCTTCAGCACAGGAACTGGGCAGCAATACATCTGAGTCCTGTGAGTCTATTAAGCTTGACGGTATCAAATTTGGATTAGATGCATTTGCCTCCAAAGACATCTTCACTGAAACTTCTGATATTAGACGATCAAGGTTTTTTCCATCTTGACTCAATCTGTCTTCTGCAGCTACTGAGGAGAGGTTTTCATATACGATTGATCCCAAAACACTAGAAGAGTCGAGTGATTCAATAACTTCACAATCCACAGGAAATGATTGAGATGTCAAATTCAATTCCAGCCCGTCATCATGATCCAGAAGAAGTCTTGCAAATTGTTCATGAGCAAATGCACGGACAACCTGTTAACTTGAAGTGTCAAGTAAATGATCAAGTATGATTACATGTTTTTAGAAAAATGGAAGCAAACAAAACTAATATAGTACTAATTTTGCCTACCAAATGATTTGGTTCATCCAGGAATTCCAAACATTTTATGAAGAACCTTGCACACTTTGCCCTATTAGTAGTTGCCTGCCTCCAAAAGATAGCAATCAGTTACAGCAATATCATAAGCAAGCAATTTAGGATTTTAGTAGCAGTGTACCATTGAAAGGGAAAGCCTGTGAGCAATACGATAGAGGAGAGTTCCCAATGAAAAGAAGGAATCACTTGTCCTAGTATTGAACAAAGATGGCAGGGAGCTTGAGCTATCATCACAACTGTCAGATGGATGGTTCTTGGGAATGATAGATAAATCAAAAAGTTGAATTGTGTCTTCACCGGCGCTTTTATAAAGCTGTAACAAGATTACACTGAAAACATTGAGAAATAAAATGATGATAAAAAGTGCTAATATATCTAATACATGGATAAAAAAGTACTATACCCAATAAGCTCCAGGATCTTGCTTGCAGTTTTCTTCAAGAAACCTCAGAACAGAGAGGCCGTTTTGCTGTACAACATGAGGATGAAAAGCTGGAGTACCATCTTCAGAAATGCCTTTCAGAAGAAATAGATCATCTGTTTTTAGAAGTTCGTAACCCTCAACAACACCATTTCGATGATAACAGATGGCTAACTCAGGCACACTTGCCATTACATTGTCAAGCCAGGCTTCAAGCCAAGTTAAGGGAGTGACCTACCAAAAAACGGGTAGGAACAATGAGAATTTGGAATAAAAAAAATACAATTAACAGTTTTGTAGAAAGCAGCCAGCATTACCTGTCGCGTTACATCCCATAAATGTAAGCTCACGGCAACATATTTTTCATTACTGAACAGGAGTAAGTCACTACCTAGGAGCATTCGGAAATTGTGAAATTGCCAAAACAGAATCCTTAAAAATCCATCGTTACTGACTCTTTTATGCTTTTCAGATTCTTGAACTGAGCATCTAGGCTTTTCACCAACAAGTGAAGCCTTTTTCACAGGATGATGGTCCTTATTTCTTTTATTCTTTTTGTTATCCAAGATGAACCCATCTTCTTTTACCTGTGGATACTCCGAAAAACGGTTGCCTCCTCCATTTACAGTGGCACCATCAGTCTGCCCCACAAGATGAGAAGTATCAATACCAGGAAGGACAGATGAGTTTGATTGCCCCTCAGAGGAAGAATGATGAGTTGGAGGACAATCACAAGCCTCCATTCTGACTGAATGCATAGCGAAATTCAAAAATAAAGATTGATCTGCACATTTTGATTGATTTTTGTGTCTTCTAACCAATTTTTCTCCCTCTTCGGCATCAGGCCTGTAGGTCATAACAAACTCAAGTTGCCGAAAGATTTTATGAGATAAGTAATAAAGCTGCAATGACAGAAACATACCCAGTATTCAGAACAAGAGTTTGTCCAATACGACGAACTGCAATTGATAACCGTGCCTTAGAATATGGCATTTTAAAGATCTGTTTCAGAATGTCAGTAGGAGCAATCACATCAATCTCATCTCCATACTCCACCAAACCAGACACGGCAAGAGCTTCACATTTTCTAGAAAGATTTGATGAAACTGCATCTCCCCCCCAAGGTAATTCTGTTATCATGTGACCACAAAATTCAAACATTTTGTTATCAATTCAAGGATGCAAACAGGAGATAATATCTATTCTTTTAATCAGAGGGTCCAAAAATATATAAAAAAAATGAACATCATCATATATTTAATAAAAATCCCGTCGGAACAAGATGCAGTCACTGTTAGTTTCCAAACAGAGATATCACGCATAATTAGTGACCAAAGAAAACCTACTTAAGCGATGACTCTGCTTAGCTATTCCAACAATATGACAACTCTCTCACATCACAATATGTTGAGAACATCTACTAAACTCCTAATTCCTAAACTAACTCGGCTTTCTTGTCCAGCACCACTTAAAGCTTACTAATAAATGAACTAAAAATTATACCTATTTAACCATAGTTACCATACTAATAACGTTTTAATTTAAATAACAAAGTAGCATTCACAAATCACAATAACAAGAAGAATAACTTCTGCATTTATTTACTTCAAATAAGAATCTCAAATTATTCAAAAATAAATACCTCCAGTAGTCTTAGATTGAACAGCCGAAACAGGAAGAACTTTTTCAGGTAAGTTAGTAACAACGGGAAGCGTATTAAGATCAGTCTCCGCCGGCAACATCCGATATCTCGGCGCACTTACACTACACCAAATTAAGAAAAAAACACAAACAATATACATAAAAATACTGAATAAAATAAACAGTTCACGCAAATAAGTAAGAAAAAGAGGGAGAGATTTAGTTACGTGTGAGGAGAGGGAACGAGAGCTGAATTGAAAGCGTGGAATGATTTATCTGTAGGAACCGGAATTGAGCCGCAGAGAAAACCGACCGGTTTAGGCGTAATGATTTCTAGTTTCCCTACGCATTGTAATTCTCTTCCGCCGTCAATTGAGCTTGACGGTGAAGATGGCGGCGACGCTTTCTCCATTGACTGTTTGTTTTTTCAACGGACTTTTGCTATTTTAGTTTTTCTGCTTAATTTTCATCTCCGGCATGCGCTCGAAGCGTGGAAGAGCGAAATGGAAGACGATAGGTGTGAGCAGGCTAGTGAAGGCCAACTCCATTTTTATTTGGTCCAGCCCAACAACGTTTACAAATTTACAAGAAACGATCTATTCTTATTTTTATTATTAAGAAATACATCAAATTGATAGGCAATTTAAAATAATACAAATATTAAGAAATTTAATAAATCTATATACAATAAATAATTTTATAAAAAATACACATTTATCCTACACATGGATTCAGAGATCACAAAATATTATTCTCAAGGGGAGATCAACTTTACTGTACCAAACATCAAAGATCAAACAACAATACTTCTAAATAACCGCCTTTGCATTAATCTCCCTCCGGCCACCGCCATCAACTTTACTGTACCAAACATGGAAGATCAACAATAATACATCTAAATAACCGGGTTTGTTGCCTGCTTTTAATCTTTGATGTTGCTTTAAATAATGTATTTAAATTTATTTTACAAGTAATAAGTATTGGAAATTTTCAATATCGGAATCTTTTGATTTTGAACAAAAATTAAGATTTTATAAATGTTTTTCTGAGTATAATCAACGAAATGATCGTTGTGAAACGGTTCAGTAATTCGCAATCCCCAAATCTGTAAGGAAAAAACACTAAAAGATAAGTATATTTTCTCTTTTTCTTTTTGAATATGAATTTTACATTCATAATTACTGTTATAGTTATGATTTATATTCTTATACTTTTCTAATTTTACATGGTTAATTGTGTATAAAGAAGAGTTGTTTTTTTGTTTGTGAATTTTAATTATCAAATTCAGCAGTAGTATCTACGAAAACATGTGTAGATAGGCATCTGATCGCCGCCGCCGTGTACGGTTATTATCTTTCTTTTCCTGTATTATGCTAATTCACTGTTACAATCTCACTGTTTCGTTGCTACCAATACATTCATTGTCACTTTCTTTCTGGTATGTATTTTTTCCTTCCTTGCAAATTGTTTTTTATTTAATTAAACCATTTGTAAACTAATTTTATCGGTTGTTCTTCTGAAATTGAATTTTATTACATTTTCTTGGTCTAATTTTTCAAGTTTTCATTTGAAAATGATAAACAAATTTTGAATTTAGTTTATTAACTATTTTCTTGTCTTGTTTATTTATAATTTTTCTAACTATTGAAAACTCAATTGAAATCAAATCCATTATAATAAAGTTTATTATTTAAATTACATACTATATATTATTTTTAAATAGTTATATAATTATATGATATTTTTACTCTATTTAAATCTCATTTATTATACATAAAATTTGTTATATCAATTTGTGAAGTTAAAGTACTCCTTGTGACGTTAAAGTACTCCTTGTGAGGTTTCATACTCCTTGTGAGGATATTGTACTCCGCGTGAGGTTAAAGTACGTTGATGAAGGCCTCTACTGCAATGTTCAAGATAAGTTCTGATGCAGCTATAATATAGTAACATTTGTTGGTATGATTTGTATGAAAATTTTGAGTTTTATCACTTATTATAATTCTCATTGTCTTTTAGGAATAATATCACCCGAAGTTGCGAAGACACTGGAATAAGTCAAGAAAGATATTCCATCAATAATAGAAGTCATAATTTTATACCGTTCGCTTACTTTCATATGTTAAGCGAATGTGTACTTGGATGGCCCATGAAGTGGCTAAAAAGTCCTTAAAGCCTCCTTTTTAGGAGTTATTATTGTAATCTCTGTTATCTAGTTCTCACAAACATTATGTACTTCTATTTACCGAAATTAATACAACTACTACTTTGCCAAAAAAAAAAAGTAGTGTTGACTTTATTTTTTAGTGGATTTTGTTCTATTTTTTAATATAATATATTATAATTAATGAGGATATATGCCATTTGGGCATTCAAATAATAACTTACTTGGGACCAAAAAAAAGTTGGAGGGAGTACCTTTTTTTAAGAGGAAACTACAAGAAAGATAGGAAAGGCTTACCAGGTTACCAACACTTTGAAAAATTGTACAGAATATTGAACAACTAGCTGGTTATGGGATTAAGAACACAGAATGTAAATAATAACAAAGTGGTGCTTAAATTTAGAATTAATTTACAGTTGATGCGAGTACAACAAATTCTCCAACTTACTGGAGTAACCATCAACTTTTAGTACATGAAGCATGAAGAAAATTTATTTCTTTTTTTCTTCTTCTTCTTTTTTTCTATTTTCTTTGTTCATTTGAAGAATTACAGTTAGAAGGCAGCTCTATAACATATGAAGAAACAACAGAAAAACCTTTCTGTTAACAAGCTCTAATGCGCCTTAATGCAAGGTATGCCAATAACCTATACCCCACAAACATGAACGCAAACACAAGGACACATATTGCAGGCCTAATTTGTCCTACAACATCTTGTTCAAGAAACTTGCAATTCGCTTTATCGCTCACGCGAACATCATCCAACGAGCAACCCAACAACGACGAAAGCTGCTTTCCGTCGCCGTACTGCACGTATATAAGCAGCTTATAACTGTAATAAGTGGTCGAAACGTATTTCATCCAAGCCATACAAGACGGAACCTTATGGACGTAAAACCCTCCCGTTAGTACAAATGCTAGCATTGTCACAGTAACTATAGTTGACGCTTGCTTGGCGTCCATTATAGCTGCACCTAACGCGAGGCCAAGCCCTTGAGAGACGACTACGTAACCGAGCAAGACTAGCAGAGTTAAGAGGAATGCTACCAAATCGGGTTTTAACCCGGCCATCCAGTAAGTCACGGTGAGAAACACCGTGGGCAGGATAAGCTCCATTGGTAAGTCTCCTACGATTCTCGACATGAAATAGGAAGACAGTGTGTACATACCGGACGCCCTTTCCTTCATAAAAATAGCTCGTTCTTGGGGAAAGGCGAAAACCGAGTTGAAAGAAGGGAAAACTCCCCAAAAGATGGCGGTGTAGAAGAGGAAACCTAATCGATCTTGAATGTCTTGATAATCCGAATGCCACCACATTAGACCTGCTAAAATTGCAGCTGTTATCACTTGGAAGACTCTAAGAGTATTAAAGGTTTCATACTTGCGTTCTTTGAGGCTTCTTTGAAGAAGAACGCTGAATTGGTAGAACCAAGCAGATAACCCGATTGTATGGCAGCATCGATTTTCTTTTGAAGAATGGCTTTCGGTAAGAACGGTCTCTCTTGATGGTGTGATCTCCATGCAGGCAGCTTTTACCTTTGGAGCTAACAAACTGTTGTAAGAGGCAATCAAAGATTGCTTTATGTTGGGTTTATCTCTTTCACTTGCACCTTCAATTTGGCAAACACCTGCATACAATTTCATCAAAGATATCGATCATGATCTGTTTCCGGAATCATATTACTAAAATTTATATTACGTTACATGCAACTTGAGTAACGCGAATTACTTTCTAGTCAAGCAATCAAACATAAATTTGCTAAAGGCATGGTTAAGAATGTCTCGCATGTACATTTAACCGAGAAATGCTGCAAAGCTGCAACGGAACAGAATTGACTCGAGCATACTTAATTCACAGATTTTTTTAGTGCAGCTTACAGCTAAAATTAAGAAAGGTGCAACGATGAAAACTTATTAAAATCTCTGTTAATTATAACACGCAGAGTGCTATTAAAATTATATTGAACTAAAAGTTGAGTTCCATTCATATATCAAAAAATTCAAATCTATAATTACAGTCCAAATAACCATAAAAAGTAATTGTTATAGGAAGGGGACCGAAAAAAATCGAACGCAAATCTTCACTCTTTCATTGATCACATAATTTTACATGAAAAACAAATGCTCCATACTAATGGAGTCGGAAACCCATCAAAACTACAACAAAAAAGCGTAAATCTCATTTTTTATTATCCAATTAATATATATGATTTTGCGCTAATTTCATAGTAACTAACTAGATTTATGTTCAAATAATTATTTTTAAAAATAGGCTACAGTTCAATAGAAAAACTTCATACATTTGAAATATTGGTTTGACCCCGATAATGTAGCACTAAATTATTATGTACTACAAGATTAGAAGGAATAAATAATTTAGCATAAAGAACGACACATAAGGTAGAGAATCAAACCATTTTTAGTTAAAAGTTGTCGGCTCTATCACATTAAGCTACTAGTAATTACTAAAAAAAGGACACAACATTCTTGGAATATTATAGCATAATAAATTAAGTATTTAGGCAATGTTTAGTGATCACAAATAAGTGAGTAGGTATATCTTAACAAAATATCTTAACAAAATATCACCACTAAACTATACTCTACTTTTTTTTTGGATAAAGAGGTTTAACCATATCGTACATTTATCTATTTAATTAGTTGAAAGTTCTTTTATATTAATTTGTGCAGCTCACCGTCCAAGCTTTCAACATATAAAAATTATTATTTTGGCCAATTAATGTTAGAAAATGACACATGTCACGAGTTAACAAACCTCATTGGACCGTCAAGGCAATTGACTTAAAGAATATAAGTATGAGACGCTAAGAACTAAAGATGGAATAAGCAGAGTGGGAAATGCACCATAGAGATTAAGAAAATAATCATAGAGATTAATTTAATGGAAAAAGATGATGTTTCTAATTACAAAAGTAGTTAGTAGTATAATTAGTTGTACAGCATGGCTAACAAAAGCTGACCAATCTTTGTGGTAAGGTGGGATCCCACTACCATTGAGGTTTCGGCCATTCCCACCAATTAATTTCTTTTTTCTTCTTTTTTTACTTTTAATAATATCAAAATCACTTTTAGGAAACATTAAAATGCAAATGCAAAAGCAACCCAACACGTGTCGACTTCTAAGAGTTTAAGATATGAAAAAAGGTAAGAAAATGGAGGAAAAGAATAGATTTTCAAGACCAAGATGGACATATTAATCTTTCAAAATAATTAATTAGGGTCAAATTGTGACAAGTGTAATTATGCATGTGGGATGCCTTTGAACATATAAATATCGTGGCAATGAGGTGTTCTTTATTTTAGTTATATTTAAATAAATAAAAATAATTTATAGAATTATTATCCTATAATTTTTGTAGAATAAATACTTTTAGAAACTGAAAAAAAACCCAACTATAATAGTACTATTTTATTGGTAAATCAAACACAAATAAACACAAATGATATGTTCGTTAGACAACGATCTGCTAAGATCATGCTATTATATCCTACTACAAACAAACGCTAAAAAAATTATATCCCCAAATTATAAAAAACATAACCTAACTATTTTATGTTGGCAATAAGAAAAGATTTGCATGAAAAGGAACAAAAACTATTAGCACTATGAGCTTGAAAGGATTGAAAAGAGTCTATCCACTAGCGTCACCGCTGACCAACAAAGTCACAAATCAAGCATCACTTATATATATATAGGTATAGCATAAACCCTACCAATTAAAATGGAACCATGATAGAGCACAATTGAATAGAAAATTTGACCATGAATTCACTAAGTGGGAGATGAGTTTGGGGGACAAAATAGTTGCTCAATTTTAAGCAGTCGAATTATTTTGCCAATGTAATAATGATCAAAAGCTTAATCATCAAATCATGCTTTTGAAATTGAATAAAATTCAACTAACTATAATTAACTTCATAATTATTATAAAACGATAATTAGAGACTACGGTCATATTTGGTTTACAGATCACTAAAGGTTGAAAACTGGCCAAGTTAAAATAGAAAATTTAAAATAAAATTGTTTGAGAAGTTAGTTATTGCTAACTATTGAATTTTATCCATAACTCAAAACAACGAGTATAGTTGAATTAAGCATTTGAAGGCACTTACATTAAGAGAATATTATTATCTAGCCTATTATGGAAAAGTATAATTTTTTTTCTCAAGAATATGTCTCGAGTGTTTTTGGATTCTCCACTCAAAGCAACACTTATCACTCTCCCCTCTCTATTTATATCTAATTTGTTACTAGTAAAATTAGATATTTTTTTTCATTTAATTAACTCCCCATATACACAAAGATTAAAGAAAGGAAAATATTTAATTATACTATAATTCAAGAATAGAAAGCTAATGACGTTATCAAAGGACATTAATGGTGCTGAGATCAACAAATATACAATCTAAAATCCAGGATTATTGGGTTGTAGCGTTATCAATGTCGTCATGAAATCAAATACTTTAATCTACGTTACCATCATGATGCCCAAGAACAAATTAAAAACAAGTTACGAGTCCAATCAATTTATTGTGTTGAGAAAAGTTGCACATATAACCTTAGGCTATTAGGCTTGAATAATTAACAAGGTTGAAAAGGGATAACAACGTCTAGTCAAATGGCACTTGACCCCCACTAGTATACTTGTTTGTGCATTATTTATGCGTTAGATTTTGGTTTTTAGTGACACACTCCACCCATAATTTATTTTAATAATGGCAACAACTTTACTAGATAAATTGGAAATATCATATTGTAGCCTAGGCTCGAAATCTAGATATATATTTGGAAGTAGGCTCAAATGGGTAATATTGTTGGTTATAAAATGAAAAAAGGAAGATATAAGGAAAAAAAACGACTGATGACTGAAAAAGAATGACGGAATGAGAAGATTAAAGAGATAAATTGTCGATGAAAGAGGTAGTGAATCAACCAAAAATAATCACCGAGGAAACAACCGTCCATTATTCTTCCCTTTAATTCCGACCTTTAAAGTAAAATGCTTATCTAAATTGATGAGTTCTCTCTCTCTCCACATCTATTTCAAAACGGAATTATAGATGCTTATGAAAGTGAAGGCACACTTTAGCCTCAAAAGGGCTTCAATGGTTTCGTCCATGCAATAACTTGTTACTAAAAAAATCAACCCTAGAAGTACAACTATGTAATAAGTCAACTAAATGTCGCATGAATGCACCTATTTCATATTGCCGAGGATTCAACATCACAGCAAAGTTCAATTGATCAATCATCTTCATAGCCCATGAAATCATGATGATGACTATAACCATAAAGGAAGGGTCCATCCCCCCATTCACCATCATCTCTAATTACTCAACAATGGATTATTTTCATTGGGTCCCATGTTTTCAAAATCCACTTAAGGTCCCATTTGCAGAAAATATTTGACAAGGAGTTGTATATATGAATACATGTATGTGCTTTCAAATGACAATAACTACATAGATATGAAGGGCACATAAGACTAAGAGGATGGAGTCATATCGAGTTGGCTAAAAAAGAAGAAGTTGTAAAAATGACTATATATGCAGGTCAAGCAAGAGGACACGTGCAATGCAACTTTAACATTAGTCAAATGTCGATTATTGAACCATAATTTTTTTGAATAAAATGGTTATTGATTTATAAAACAATTATCAAATTATAACTTTTTATAAAACAGTTATAAAAAGGTCATCGAACTATAATTTTTTTATAAAATGCTTACCAGCTTGCCGATGTGGATGATGCAAACATGTACAATCAGACAGCGAATCGGTAACCACTTTGTAAAAAAAAATTTAGTTCGGCAGTCTTTTGTAATTTTTCATAGTTCATTAATCATTTTGTAAAGAAATATAATTTGATAATATTTTATAACTTTTCATAATTTAATAACGGTTTTGTAAAAAGTCACTTTTTAATAACTGCAAAAATATTTAACTCAATTTCTATCACTAGGAGTATATAAAAATCGAACCAAATTAAACTAAAAATTTTGTTTGATCGGTTTGACTCTATAATACAATTAAATTTTCTGATCAATTTGATTTTGGAATGTACTGATAAAAATCTCAATTCAGTCCGAACTAATAAAACTGAACCAAACTGAAAAATTTAACCAAATTAACTAGTTTAGTCGGTTCAATTTTTATAAAAAAGATCAGTTTGATATGAATTAAATGAACACTCTTATCTATCACCATCCTAAAAATCAAAATCCAGTTCATTAAAATTTTCTCTCTCAAAAGAAAGAAAAAACACAGACATACACCGTCACTTTCCATCTATGTCAAACAATTAAAATAATGTAGCAACACCTCACCATACCACCACCAAAGTAGCCAACCATCATCACTTGGCAGAAAGGCTTAAAGTTTAAGTTTAAAGTAAAGTTATTACCATTCAAAAAAAAAAGTAAAGTTATTAAAGTAAAAGAAGAACGAAGAAAAAAACTGCAATTCCAAAACGGAAGTCATCTAAAGAATGCAAAGTCCTAATCTAATTAGCAGACATACGCATCACTTATCTACAGCTCAAACTGTGTGGCAGATTAACATATTTATTACAAAACGATAGGGGGTATAGCAGCCGACTCATAAATTTTTTATAAGTTGCAAAACTGAAATGAAAATTTAAAAAATTGATAAAATCGGCAAGAAAACAAATTTAAACTGAGCATATTATAAATTTTAATGTATAAGAACTAATATAATATTTAATCATGTATTAATACTTTTTAAAAATTTAAAATTATAAAATGGATAACTATTCACCATAAACTTTTTCTAAATCTGCCCCTAATGGGACATGCTCTATACAATTTACCCTAGAAGTGATGATTCTTTATTTCTAAAGCTATGGATAATGAATTTCTCCATTAAATAATTAGCTATTGATGATCATATTCAATTTTTGGTATGGAGATGTAATACATTTTCATACTTCAACATTGACATTAATATCTTAGTGATTAAATAAGATTTTTTTTGGTAAAAATCCTGAGTTCGTGGACCACCTGATCAGAATATCCCCTAGTTCAGCAACTTGTGCATTTAAATAAATTAAGCAGTTTTTGACCCATCACACCAAGAAATGAAAAACCTTAAGTTTTATTTTTGGTGTTTATTTGTTCTGATATTGCAAAAAATTTATTGATTACCCAACAAAAATTGTCAAACAGACCAGAAAATAAGGCAGCTGTATGAGTCAACTCGTTAACTAACTCATAAAGGAATTTAAACAAACACCATATAGAAGAGAAGAGAGACAAAATTATCAATTAAATGATTGAATATATGTACGTACCATTAGCGAGATCAAGCAGAAAATCAGCAGGATTCATCGGAAAAGACGGCGAGAACCCAACCGATTCAAAATACGCCATGGCGTCACTCCCTTTACCAAAATACAAACTCCTTCCTTCACTCAGAACCAGCACTGAGTCAAACATCTGATAAACTCGACTAGAAGGTTGGTGCATGGAGGTCACTACCGTCTTCCCTTTTTGCGCCAATGACGATAACGTCGAAACCAACCGGTGAGCCGCCGTTGAATCCAAACCGGACGTGGGTTCGTCAAGGATGAGTAAACTAGGGTTTATTAGCATCTCGTGACCTATACTCACTCGTTTTCTTTCACCACCAGAGACTCCACGTATAAAAGTATTTCCGATGATCGTGTTCTCACATTTCGTTAAACCCAACTCGGATATCACCGACTCAGCTATGGAAATCTTTTCTTTTTTCAGTAATGATTTAGGCAAGCGAAGTAAAGAACAGAAAATTAGGGTTTCACGGACTGTAAGATGAGGATAAAGTATATCATCTTGAGTGACGAATCCGGTGCGTTTAAGTGTCTGTTTGTTGAGCTTTTTGTTGTTTGCCATTACTGTTCCTGTGAAATTATTTCCTTTAATTCTACCTGCTATTGCATTAAGAAACGTTGATTTCCCACTTCCTGATGGCCCAAGAACGGCTAGGATTTCACCTGGGGACACCATGCCCGTTATCCCATTCAAGATTGTACGTTCTTGAATTTGATTACCGGGCCCAGAACCTCCAGCACCATGATGATGGTGGGTTAACAACCGTCCGATCTTACTACTCGATCCTTTGCTCTTATTCTGATCAAGTTTGATCCTGTAAGACACGTCCATGAACTGCATGAATTACACAAAAAGTCAAAACCCAAGTCAAAACTGAGTCAAATATGGTTATAGTATAATGATGACAACATTAATTACTAACCTTAAGAGCAATTGGATAACAAGAAGACAGCATTAAAGATGGGAGACTACGATCACGTGGATCTCGAGGATGTTGTTGCTGATGACGGTGACAGTCGGTAGATTGATCATGACCGTCCATTGGGTCACCATTATGGTTGCCGTCAACCATTGGCATTGTCGAGAGAAGGGAAAAAAAACTGCTGGTGTGGCTAAATGAGATGCAAAAAAGGAAATGGAAAAATTGTAGACAAGGTGTTTGATATATTGCTCGAGAGAAGGGAATTGGTTGGAAGCAGAGAGGGGTTAGTGAAAGGAGAAGGGGTATTTATTTAGGATAAATTAGTGGGGGATGGCTGCCACGTCATTGAAAAACGCTTTCAGAAGATGAGAGACGTGGCGTGTTTTTAAGCCAGTTGGCAGCTTTTTATTCAAAGTACTCTTAATCTTGCGCCGTTCAGTTCACTCCCTCCTTTCCTTCTTCTTTCTTTTTTTTGCTTTTTATTATACTTCGAGAAATTATTTTCTCAATTATGCACATTTAATTATTCTAATCATATTCCTTTTCCAATTTAGAAAGATCCAAGTAGTTTATTGTTGGGGATAATTATTTATATTAATGAATAATAGTACAAATTTTATATTGAAATAATACTTTTTTCTTCTTTTTTCAGAAGGTAAAATGTAAATACGAAAGTATGTTATAATTTACTCTTGTTAATCAGTTTAATATAAATATAAATATGAAAAAATTAATTTTCGAGATGATATAAGTTAATTTATAAAAAATATAAATATATTTTATTCATATAAGAAAAAAATATGTAATTTAATTAAAAGAAAGTACATTGTTTGTTATTTTTAAAATTTATTTATAAAATTGTAATTTTTTGTAAATTTACACTCATACTTTATCAATTATTATTTTTTATATATTTTTATTTATAAAATTATTTAGTTTAAAAAACATATGCAACACTAGACAACATCGTCGTAGTCCGGTCGTATGGATTTTCTATAAACATTTCCGTCAATGGCGATCGCGCCCATGAACGATGGTCAATATATGGTTAACAGTGCAGTCAACAAATGGTCAACGCGTGCTGTTTTCTGTATTGATAGTGGACTGTTGATTTTTGTGGGCTCTTATGAATGAGATTTTTTAAGGCTTAATGCCTTAAAAAAACCCGACCTCTCATTCCCTTTTCAATCCTACCATGACGTTGAAAAATGTGTCAATTTTATTCCAGTTTGTATTTTTTTTTATTTCAATTGTACCCTAAAGCATAAAATTGACCTTTATTTATTTGACAAAAGTTCAATATTTTTTAAATGGTCAATTTAATATAAAAAGTTAATCTAATGTAAAAAGGGTCAATTTAGAGAATTTTTGCCAAATAAATTAAAAAATGTCAATTTTATATTTCAGGGTACAATTGAAATGAAAAAATGCAAATTAGGGTAAAATTGACAGATTTACAACATCAGGGTATGATTGAAAAGGGGATGAAAGGTCATGATTTTTTTTAAGACATTAAGTCTATTTTAAAATATAATTTATGTGTATATTAAGTATTTTCTTTGGTTTTTCTTGTTTTTTTTTGTCTTTCCAATGTTTTTTCAATATATATTTTATTTGATTGTTTTTTTATATTTTATATTTTATGTTTTTAATATATTTTAGTGTTTTTTTATGTATTTTTTTGATATTTTTATTAAAAGAATTCAATACCTCGAAATTTTTCATCTGTTGCCTGTATTTTTATAATTATTTGTCTTCTGATAGTTTTAAAAAGATCCCTTTAACTACATCAAATTACATATGCAAATTAGAAATATATACAGCTATTGTATTTTAAGGCTAATAATCACCCATGACCCCTTAATTTTTGAGGGTACGGACGCTAACCCCTGATGTTTAAAAACGGGCGCTAAACCCTCTGATCTTTGTGGCGGCGCTCACTAAAGCCCTTTTGGACAAAAATACCCCTGGCGCCGTCTTTTGTTTGGCAGCTGTCTTTTAAAACAGAAAAAAAAAATTGACAGCACCAAGTGTCAGTTGACATGTCATCAAAAGACAAAAAAAATAAAAATACCCAAAACACCCCTAAATATAATATCTGATAAAATAAAAAAAACTCAACCACCCATTCAAAACCCAACCACCCATTCAAAACCAACTCATCACTGATCTAACCACCGCCGCCACCCGACTACCACCGAAAAACTTTCCGGTCATCTTCTCCGAGTGAATGATGACCGGAAAATTTTCCAGTCACCAAACTACGGATCAGAAGATCTGTTCCTCAAGAACAGACACGCGCCAGGTCTGTTCTTGAGGAACAGATTCGGAAGATGACCGGAAAAATTTTCCGGTGGTGGTCGGGTGGGTGTGGTCCGGTCGGGTGTTGGGTTAATCTTTTAATTTAGATTGGGTTGATTTATTTTTTTTGTCTTTTTCTAAATTAAAATAGGGGTATTTTGGGTGTTTGAAATTTTTATGGTATATTTCTGACGTGTCAGGTGATATGACAGTGTCAGATTTTTTTTAAGAATGACAATTGACTGAAAAAACGTCGCCAACGGTATTTTCGTCATATTTGAAGTAAAAAGGCTTTTGTGAGCGCGGCCACAAAGATCAGGGGGTTTAGCGCCCGTTTTTAAACATCAGGGGGTTTAGCGCCCGTACCCTCAAAGTTAAGGGGCCATGGGTGATTATTGGCCGTATTTTAATGACTATTTATTTAAAAATAAATAGTTTTTAACTTTACTTATTTAATTTAATTGTTAAATTAAAAATAATTATAAAGTAATAATTTACTTATTTGATTAATAAATTACTATAATTATTTTAATTTTATTTATCAAAAAAATAATAATTTAGCAATAAACAATACTATTTAATGTCCTTCAATTTAAATATTAATTAAAAATTATGTAATCATTAATGTCCTACTTAATTTTTGCTAATATGGATATGAATTTTAAATTTTTATTTTATTATTTTTTGGTACAAGGATTAATACTTAAGTTATTTTGTGATTTTAAAATCTTGAGTATGAATAAATTAATAAGTTGAATTTCTTCATATTTTGTATGGCTATATTTTATATAAACTGCTATTACTAAATAAAAATTATAATTTAAGTGTTAACTATAAATTGTATAATAAAATAATTTTAATTACTAAAGTTAAAATACAATAGAAATATTAATATAAAAACCATTACTACTACTTCAACATTAGCATATAATCTCTCTAACAATAAACTAATACTGTACAATATTTTTAAACTTTAATGATTGATTAAAAATACAAAGTAAATAACTATAATTATTCCATCAAAAATATTTTTAATTCCATAAAAAAAATAACTATAATTATAATATAATAAGTTATAAATACATATAAATAGTTTATTAATAAATTAATATTATTATATATGTAATACTATTTTTGATTTAAATTTATATTATTATTGACATATTATATTAGGAGTCACTTACAAAGTACGTAAATAATTTAAACTATCAATTCATGGAATAGATGAGAAATAGAATAGATATTCCAGAAATGATTATTTTTTACTTAACTTGTCATAGTAATTTCATCGAGTGATTTTTTTTATATTATTTTTATTTAAAATCCACTGCTAAACTAGTATCAAATACTCCCTCCGTCCCGTAAAGATAGAAAAAGTATCACTTTTTTGTGTCCCATAAAAATAGAAAAAGTGGAGTTAGTTAAGTTAAAAATTATCAAAATACCCCTACATGCTTATCATAAAACATTAAATGCATATTTTGAAAAGATAAATAAATGAGTTGTAAGTGCTATAATTAGTAAAGTAGCTTTGGAAAATGTATATAGCTAATTGATTACAAAGGGTAATTTAGACAAATTATTACAAGTTAACTATAAATAACTACTTTCTTAATTCTTGTAAAATGGGTGCTTTTTCTATCTTTACGGGACGGAGGGAGTAGTATTTACTGAAATATAAAAGTAAATAAAGATCTGTGGCTACACTAAATAAGAGTATATCAAGAAAAGTAGAGAAAACAATTGTAAATTCATAGTATTAGATGTGTTTTCTTAAACTGTGTGATAATAATAATGTCAACAACTTTATTGACTGTAGAGTTTTTGGATCTTGAAAAATCAGAGGAGGAAAAATCAGGCTGAAAAGGGTAATTTTTAGTGCTATATTTTTAAGAATTTTGTTACTAGTCCGAAATAGAAACTGGTAAAATTAGTTTCATAATTTCATCTGTCAAGCTAATTTTTATTTAAGTGTACTTAGTTTTTTTATAAATTCAATCCATCATCTATTGAGACCGAAAAATTATTTTATTTCAGATTATATCAAGCATGTACTTTAGTGTTTAGAAAAGGAGGAAGTAAATGAGTGAATAAAGAGGAAGGTATGGAATGGGAAAGATGTTAGATGGCATGGTTTAATTGAGTTTATTGAGTGAAGATAGCTGTATTCTCTAAAAATCATGCTTCGGATAAAAACGTTGGATATAGAAATTTAGATCTTTTTTTTTTCTTTTGGCTTTAAATTCAGTTTTGACTATTCCAAATATCTACATACCTCCATCAACTTCAATGTTTATTTGGTTGGATCGTTGACTTTAATTTTCACTATTTTATTTTAGACAAAATGAAAGATTTTAACTTGGAGTTGGACATTCTTTTTATTAAAATTAAGGTTTAATTTCTTAAAAATCCCCACCTTGTATTTTTTTTTCGTTTATACCCTGATCTTGTAAAAACACCATTTATACCCAATTCTGAGTTTTTATGTTTCATCTCTACCCAAAAGCATTAAATTGTACTCTTTTTATTTGAAAAAGAGTTTAAAACAATCCTTCATTTTTAACTTATACACTAATTAAATATTAATGTTATTAATAGTACAAAAATACCATCTTCTTCAAAAAATTAAAAATAATAATAATTTTTTTTAATTTTTTTTAAAAATATTTCTGATTTTTTTATATTTTTTTTTATATTTTTAAAAAATATTTCCGACTTTTTTAATTTTTTAATTATTTTATAAAATTAAAAAAATTAATTAATTATTTGGATGTATTTGATTATTTTTTAAGTTTAAGGATTTATTGTATTTTAAACTCTTTTCCAAATAAAAAGAGTACATTTTAATGCTTTTGGGTAGGGATAAAACATAAAAACCCAAAATTGGGTACAAATGGTGTTTTTACAAGGTCAGGGTATAAATGAAGAAAAAGTGCAAGGTGGGGTTTTTTTAAGGAATTAAGCCTAAAATTAATTATAATTATTTATATTTTTTTTTCATCTTCATCTAAAATAAAGAAATTGATTATCGATTCTTTTGACATTGATAATAATCAAATTCATTTTTTATTTAATAATTATTTATGTGTTTTTCCATTCTAGTTATAACAAAAATTAAATTATCTCATTTTAATTACAATAGTTTTTTTATTTATGTACTCTTTCTGTTTCTTTTAACTGCCCCTTATTAACGAGACGCACATATTAAAAATCATTAAAATTTCATTTAATGATAAAATAATCTTACATAAATATACTGGAAGCATCGGTGGAGCTGCCCTCAAGCAGAGCCGGGCGTCCGCCCTGCCTCCGATCGTAAGTTTCTTTATAGGGAAATATGAGATTGTGAGCTCCGAGTTGTCCGCCCTGGTCTATCTGCGTCAATTAGAGTTTGATTAATTGAATTTCTCAATCGCAAGGAAGAAGAGAGGGAGAGAGGATGGTCTCTTTTTTTTTTAAATTTACTTGAATCAGAACGTCATCTTGACCTCTTTTTAAAAATCAAAAACAATGTTGTTTCTTATTAATAATCTTGTTGTCTATATTTACCAAAATTCACACAAGAGTAACTATGGCGACTTTGGGTTCCGTATTGGATTTTCTAGTTTTACAACGCAACCAAAATTTTAAAATTTTATTTAAAATTCAAAATAAGATTCATGTAATTCTATCAGATTGATATAATTGTATATCGACATTCTTGTAGGAAGAAAAAGAGGTGGTTCATTCTAGTGACACCTTATTTTGAGCTTTTAGCGTTTTTCATACGTCTCCAAAAGAATATGTCATCTACGAGTATTCATCCGAATATTTTTAGTTCCCAAAACGAGTGCTTGCGATTTTATTTCATGAGATGTGTTTGTGTTTTGCTGTTTCGAAAAGCACATGACTTGATGGATCGATGATTGGTATGGGGAATCTGCTAGCAATTGAGATCCAATTGTCATTTCACTGTGAGTTGGTAGACGGTTCTACAAATAAGATAACGGGTTCTTATGTCCAAAATTCGCTCAGATGCTTAAGTTAATACGGGTAGTTTTAACGATAATTTTTAAATAAAATAAGTAAATAAAGCGTAAAAACTAAAAAGTACATTGTTACTCTTTTTATAGACCTTTTGGCGATGTTCTCTTTTTTTAAACGATGTGAGACTTTTATTGTGTTCCATTAAGTGATAGGCA
This sequence comes from Mercurialis annua, assembly GCF_937616625.2. Classification (NCBI taxonomy): domain Eukaryota; kingdom Viridiplantae; phylum Streptophyta; class Magnoliopsida; order Malpighiales; family Euphorbiaceae; genus Mercurialis; species Mercurialis annua. Next base: position 68,744,017 of record NC_065570.1, read on the forward strand.
TATAACATACTATATAGGATTGAGTCATCAAAAATGTGTTTTTTAATTCCGTTAAAACACTACGCTTTTAACAAATTTACAATTTTATACATATGAAAACTCCTTTTGATAAATATATGTTAATTGTTAATATTATATTCAAAAGATAATACTACAAAGATAACTCTTATCTTTTATTAAAAATAAAATTTAATTAATTAATAGTTATATATTTAAAATAATATTTATCTTTAAACAATAATTAATAAATATATATATATAGGAAATCAAGAAGAATATATCTTTATTTCAAAAACAACTGCTTTTAAAATACAGTTTTGAAAAGAACATTTTAGAAAATGCATGATAAAATCATTTTAGAGCTTATATTTTGATATGTTTCAAACCCAATTACCTTTACAAGGAGGCTCACTCAAAAAAGATGGATTATAAAATTATTTGTTGAATATTAAGTGTGATGAAATCACACATAAAAAGATATGAATAGTATGTGGACCATATTAGTGGAACTAACTATCTAACTCATTGCCTTGGGGTATTGAGTTTGATGTGATGTCCGGGTCACGTTAATATATTCTCCATTATGAGCCTAATGAATGTATTTTCTCATACATTATGCTCCTTCTGGACCAACAATTAGTATTAAAGCCTGGTTCGGCCGGATGGAACTTAGTGACTCCGGTCGTGCAGTCCAGAGCGAAGTTGAACGGTCCAATGTAAAAAGGTATCACACTCAAGGAGGAGATTATTGAATATTAAATGTGATGAAATTCCACGTTGGAAAGATATGAGTAAAATGTAGAACATATAAATAGAATGAAATACTTAATGTATTGCCTTAGGATTTTGAGTTTGCTATGGTATTTGGCTCATGATTATATAATTTTCATTCTGGAACTCATGAATATAATTTTGCGCTCCTTCTAGTCCAACACTATTGCTCAAATTATTTCTTTGAATGCATTTTCTTTTTATATTGCAGCTCTCTACTTAAATAAACAAATAAAAGTATAGGCACTTAAACTGAAAATTTTAAAAAGTTTAGACACTGAATTAATGCTTATACTATCAATTTATAACGGAAAGCATTAAATTTATTCGAAATAAGCTCGGAAATTTGTTGCAATGTATATGAAGAGGAAAGTTTGAGCATTGACATATGAGATCATCTTCTGCTCCCCAACAAAGCCAATCTTAACACAATTTCCAAATTTCATAACGATTCCGCAAAGTGAGCAAAAAATATACTATGTGGATGTCATTCACAACTTTCGTTTTTGTTTTTGGCTTTTTATATTTAAATTTTTAAATTTTTATGACATAATAATTTATAATACTACTATCTAATTCAGTCTTTAATTAAACATAAAAAAAACATTCTACTCTCTCTGTGTCAATAGAATTGTCCACTTTGAGAAATTTTTTTATCGCAAAACTATTGTCCACTTTCAAAAAATAACAATTTTTACACTCAACTTTTTAAAATTATCCCTATTTAAAATCCACTAATGAATAAATTGAAAGTAAATTGTAAGTGGATGCTATATTAAATAAGAATATGACAAGAAAAGTAAGGAAAAATTTACAAAATCCATAAACAACGATTGTTTTTCTTAAACTGTGTGATAAAGGTAAAGTGGACAACTCTATTGAGACAGAGGGAGTAATAATTATCTCATAAGTATGTCAAATTTGTTTCTAAAGTTTTTTAAATTAAGTTACATATTTCATATTATTCACACTAATTTATCTAGAATATCATTGACCATTATTACTTTATTTTTCTTTCTCATTCTAAAAATCTCACTTTATATTAAAAATAAAAATAAAAATATAATCATTCTTATTAATGCATTGAAATTTTTTACATACTCCATCCTCTTCAATAAAATTATCTATCTTTTATTTTTAAAATTTTTTTGTCCACTTTTAATAAATAGCAATCTTTAATATTATTTAATACTATTTTTATTTAAATCTACAAATAAGATTTATTGAAATACGTAGAGAAATGAGAGTTATTGACTAGATTTAATAAAAACATAATAGGAGACACAAAATAAAAATTGCAGAAATATAGATAATGAAAAAAGTTGACTAAAAAAGAAGGATAAAAAGATAGTGATATAACTTTAAAAACAAAAATAAATTCTTAAAATTAAATATTTTAAAATAGAAAGTAAGACTTTTGAATTGGGACCGATGGAATAATATTTAAGATAATTTATAACAAACATCCATTTTTAATAAAATACTAAATACATTAAAAAAAATTCTTTATATGTTACCACTCTCTAAATAATTAAATTACATAATAAAATTATAAAAAATTATTTGCATTATATTTAAATGCGATGATATTACGGGAAGACTCCACCTCACTGCATAAGCAAGTGTCCAAAAATTGTAATCGCAAAAGCAGTCTAACTTAGGAAAACAAAAAAAAAAGCACACCGGAAAATTGGCCTTTCCATTTCGTAAACGACATGTCACTTTGTTACTTTTGAGCTTTGTTTCCTGCCCCGGATCTTTGGCTAACGTAACAGCACTGACTTTATTGACTGTGACGTAAGAAACCATCTCCCCTTAACTTAATCTGTATTGGTCAACTTAACTGCTCACTTCTTTTCATGTTACCTTTCACTGTTATTTTCAATGTTTTAAAACAGGGCAACGGGTCCGACCGAATTAACTAAAAACCAATTAGCTATTCAGTTCGGTTAAATATTTAAATTTAAAAAAAAATCAAATTGAATTGAATTAATAAAAATCCAATCTATTAACAAAATCATATAAATCTGATTAATTATAATTATGGGTGTACAAAAACTATAACACCGAACTGGACTATAATACCAAACCGGACCGAATTAAAATTGCAGTTGTGGTTCAATTATTTTGTGATTACGGTTTGCTTCGGTTTGTAATTAAATAAAATTCGGTTAGAGTTTCACTTTGGTGTGGCCATTTTAAAAACCAAAAAACCAAAAAATTGAATAAAAAATGAAAAAACATATATTTTTAAAAACTAATATATATGTGTGTGTGTGTGTGTGTGTGTGTGTATGTGTGTGTGTGTGTGTCGGTGTGTGTGTGTGTGTGTGTCGGTGTGTGTGTGTGTGTGTGTCGGTGTGTGTGTATCTTTATTTTTTAATTATAAGTTGATACATAAGTTAATAAAATTCATACAACATATAAATATGCTAATAAACTTATTAGACAGTAGTTAAAATTGATTTTAAGAGTAAAACGAAAAAGAAAAACAATAAAAGTAAAAAAATTTAGTTTGTTAACCAAACCAGCCAAACTTTCGGTTGTATATAATCATAATTTAAAGTTCTGTCCAATTTGGATATTTTATAAACTTCGGTTGGTCGATTTCGGATGATTCCAAACCGACCATTGCACAACCTTAATTATAATCACATACATATAATCGCTCTTAATAATTAGACATAAAACAAGATGTTTAAACAGTTTTTTTATTCACAAATTGTCTTATAAAATAAAAAGGGAAAAATTACATAACTATTCTGCCATAATAAAAATCAATTAATTTTATAATTGCAGACTTACAAATTTTTCATATAAAAAACAAAGCCACTCTAAGAACAAAAACAAACCTTTTATAAGAAAGAAATATAATTTTTAATAAAGAAAATACAAACAACAAAATAAAAATGTTAATAGTTCTTAAATAATTTCATCTTTACTGCCAAAAGGTTTTGATTAATCTTCGATTTGTGATTCACATATAAAATTTGATTATTTTTGTTGGTTTAACCAACCAAAATAAAAAAGATAATTTGTTTAGCTATTTATTGTATTTTATGAAATAAAAATAATATAAAAAAGAAAAATTTATTGTTCACGATAAATACAATAACCTATTTTCATAAAATACAATATAAAAAAGAAAAACTTATTGTTCACGATAAATAAAATAACCTATTGACAAGTTGGAAAGATATAAAAGAAACTCTAGACATCTAGTTTTATTTTTAAAATATATAGTTATTGATAAATCACCAAAATGAGATCCGATCTGCTGGACATGCATAGACCCAAAACAGAGATCGGAAGGAACTTCGGTGGGGTCACTGGACGTTCGCTTCGACGCTCTAGTAAGTATCAGTGGGAGAAAGAAGAAAGGAATTAATGAGCGAGAAAAAAAAATTACCTAGGGTTTGCACCTTAAAACCTTTTTACAGTTAGGGTTTTGGCGCAAACCTTACATTGCTGGCAGCCTCTCTTTCTTATGGTCCTTGTATTCGGTTATGCTTACGTGGTAAAGTCCCCCGCGTTGGGCGCATGTTAGGTGCGTCAGGCGTAGGGAACATTCCTTACGGACCTGTCAGAGAATTTTCTGTGGTCCGAGAACCAGTCACACATGAGTGTGGATCATAGTGGGATTTCGAAGCTCGTCTTACGAATCTCGTTCGACCGAGCTTCCACCTTTTAGTCTCCAAAGCTCGGGCAAAACTTTGGGTCTGACGATGTCTAGTACTTATCCGAGATGCCACTTCGTCATATCTGGTCCGGTGACCCCCCAGGTCACGAGATCTATGAATTAGTTGAGCCCGATCCGACCTATGATACCAAGCATCATAGACGGAGGCCGTACGTACATGTATTCCTAGATCCAATTTTTTAGCGACGTGCTCCTTGTTCGCCACAGCCCGGTCCTTGGGACCAGGTCGGTAAAAATGCTTGACTTAGTGATATCTGTTCTCGGCGAGGTTGCTTCGCCCCTACTAGTTATACTACTGCGTTATCAGTTATGATTAAGTAGTCTCCTTATTATTCGTTTAATATTCTAGATAAGTAATTTTAAATATCTTTGAAAGTTATTTTTGATATAGGCATATTTTGAAAATTATCATTACAATGTTAAAAAAAATCCTTTTGCCACGATCCGAAATCTCAGACCGAGACCGGCGCTCGGGAATGGGTTGTTAACTCTGAACCTGTTACAAGCCTGAAAAACTATGAAAATTTTTTCGCTTTTAAAAATATTAAAACATCTTCATAATTTTTTTTGCAATATAACGGTTGAAAATGAGCTCATCAAAACCTGTTAAAATATAAGTATTTAAACTTATTTAAAAACACAATGTTCTCTTTTTCAAACCAACACGCATCCTTTCAAAACATATAACAGTTGTAATATAATCTCATAATTGAGTATAAGACTTGTAAACCAAGTCCACAATTTAACAACAAAATATATAACTAATTCTACTGTGGATCTAGAATTAAAACAATAATTTATATTTACATTTTAATTAAGACTTCTGGAAGAAGATATTGAAGTCTGCACCACAATACTATATAAACTTGTAAGAAACGTGGGAAATAAATAGTTAAAGCTGAATGAGTCCATACAATTACTAAGGAATATTAAATAAAAATAAATCACATGTTAAACCATTTATGCAATGCAACCAAATACACCATCTGAAAGAAACCCTAAACCTCAATACATACATATCCCAATAAACCTCAAACATTACTAAAAAAGTCCTAGCCATGAACTTTGTACCGTCATCATAAACTTTGACTTATTTCTTTACAGTATTTGGGCCATAAGCATTGTACCCTCTGCAACATATCTGCATCAGGTTCTAGGCTGCAAGCTTTGTATCGTCGCCTCAGACCGTTGTCGGGTTCAGGGCTGTGAGCTATGCACATTGCAGTTGGCAGCAGCTACCGCAGCGGCGACGGCTGCCCGCATATCCATTCTCCGCTCCACATCGATCAAAACGACATTAAATTACCTCGCTATGACACTCCGTTATCCCGCAATCCGCCCTTACGATTCACTCCTTAACACGTCCAAAATCAACCAAAATTATCCAAATTTCACACAAGCAACCACAACCAAATAACTCAATAAACTTCGTCAAATTCACTACACTTGGCCAAAATTTGGCCAAAATCACAATTTTCCAAATTTTTACACATTGGCATAAACTCAATTTCATCAAACTCAACAACTAACATGAATTTTCAGCATTTCCATGAACTATAACTATCCACAACGACATGTCAAAATTCAAACATCAACCAACTTTGCAAATTCAGTAAATTTTCAAGCACCAATCATTTAGTTTCATTATAATCCAATTAACCCTAAGTTTATTACAATTCAAAAGCAAAAATTATAAACAATTTTTACAAAATCTTCACCTCTTCGACTTCTCAATTATGGGGTATGACGAATTCTTTGTGAATCCCCAGTGTGAGTCAATTCCGTCGTGGATAGCCTCCACCGAGTGTTGATTCTTTCTCACAAACTTTGATTGGTGGATGAAATATGCTATTTTTGAGTTTAGGTGAAGAAATTGAGATTGAAAATGTTAAGTGGTGACTAGAGTTTGTTTCACTAACCTAGATTTTTATCTCTGATTTGCAAAGAAGAGGGGTGAAGAAGATGAACATTTGGACTTATTTTTTACATTATACTCCCTCCGTTTCATTTAAAAGGGGACATATCTTATTTTTATTTGTCCCACATAAGAAGGCCATATCGTGTTTTTTGTGCCAATTTATATGAATTTTTTTTTACCCTTTTTTTTTCCATAATTAATGACGATTACCCTATACATAAAATACAACACTATTATAAATAGGAGTAAAATAAAAAAACACTTTTAGTAATTAATGCTTTTTTAATATATGTGAATAAATTATTTGTCCTTTTTAAAACGGAATGGAGAAAGTACTATATAGTCGATCTTTTAATAATTAATATACATAATAAATTAAAAATTTATTTATTATTAGAATTATTAATTTATTAGAGATTATATAAAATGTAATATTAGGATTGGTTTTCTATAATTTTACTAATTATTAAAATTGTTAATTTATTAGTAATTATTAGAAAGTTTACTGTACATGAAAGGCTTAATACATAGTTTGACCCCTGAATTTGTATCCTTTCACCCATCTAACCCTCAAATTTAATGTTTCACCTATCGAACCCCTGAACTTGTTAAATAACCCGATTTGACCCCCGAACTTGATAAATACGTAAACATTGAACCCCTCCGTACACAATTTCTTCTTGAATGTTTCAAGTGACAGGTGGACACTAAGGGTTCAATATTTACATATTTATCAAGTTCAGGGGTCAAATCGGATTATTTAACAAGTTTAGAGATTCGATAGGTGAGACGTTAAGTTTAGAGGTTAGATGGGTAAAAGGGTACAAGTTCAGGGGTCAAACTATGTATTAAGCCGTATATGAAAGGTAAATCAACACGACATAATGTCCAAACGGCATAAAAAAAGTAAACATAAAGTCGTAACCGACAATAAAGAGAAGGTTGTCGTTGAGAGTGAAAAGTTTGCCGCTTGCCAAATAAGTAACACCTGTATAAATAACGATTGGAGGGACACGTATGGTTAGCCTTCTCCTTAGATGTGAAAGTGCTAAAAGAAAGTAAACCTGGTTGAGGGACACGCGCGTATAAGAAAAGAGAAGGCTAGTCATTTATATAAGTCCCTGTATGTTTTCGAAATATTACTTTTAGCCCTTTTAACATTTTGTTTTCCAGAACTCGAATTTGATAGAAATAAAATTATACTTAATTTTTGACCTCTTATTAATTAATGGATACTATAACTAAGCGCGATGGCTAAATATAAAAGTTTGAAATTTCTGTTGTGAATATATATGATTAATTGACAGATTTTTAGGTAGACTAATCTACCACATCATCCGTGAACTAACCTATTACATTATAACACGTCATTAAAATAGTGGTACTATTGTAATTTTATTTATTACTTATTTATACTTTTAAATAGTAATATTACGATAATGTCATTATTTTAATGACGTGTCATAATATAATAGGTTTAGTCCATAAATGACGTGGTGGACTGAGTCTACCTAAAAATTTCTCCTGATTAATGTCCAATATATTGTATAAGATCATTAATTTTGTTTAATTACCTTGAAATGACCTTTAATATTTTTAAAGAAATCTAATGTACTCTTTAAAGACTTCTTCTGAAAATGTTAATAAAAGATATACATTTAAACCTCAATAATGTTTATTTACGATTACATTTATTAATATTCAATAAATTGAAATTGCTGTGTTTATAGAGTATTTTTTTTATTATGAAGAGAACCTTTTAAAATTATTTTGTAATAATATTTATTAGTATTAGTTTCAAAAATTGCATAAAATTGCATAAAATTATAATATTAAAAAAATTAAGTGTAAATGTTTATGGAATTTTAATTAACACAGATAAGATATAAGTTTTAGAATACATAACTATCGATATCTACTTAATTTTTCAATATATATATAATAGTTTTATATTATCTTCATATTTTATTAGGGTTTTCCTATTTTTTAAGAAAACGGTTTGTGCCTTTCAGTGTGTGCGTGTTAGAGAGTTATACCTCAAATTAAAAATTGATCAAGCGATTGTGAATGATTTTCAAAGTACGTAAGGAATTTAAGCGGTTCATAAAGAAAATCTACTAAAGAATTTTAAAATTTAAAAAAAAAACTCTACAATTAAAAATCTAAAACTGATGACATAAATGAAATTGATATTGAAAATAATTTTTTAAAACTAGAAGCATGAAAATACAGTACAAATGATTTAACAAAATTAAAGCTTTTGACATGCAAATCTCGTAGGAGTGTTGAATTTTGAGGATGAACTTGGACTTTATAGACCTTCCGAAGAAATTATTTCTGAGCTTCTAGCTAAACCTTTGAAATTACTTCCGAGCTTCTGGCTAAACCTCTGAAATTACTTCTGAACTTCTAGCTAAACCTATAAAATTACTTCTGAGCTTCTGGCTAAACCTCTGAAATTACTTATGAACTTATGGCTAAACCTCTGAAATTACTTCTGAGCTTCTGGTTAAACCTCTGAAGAATTATTTCTGGCCTCTAGCTAAACCTCTGAAAAATTATTTCTGATTTCTGGCTAAACTTCTAAAGAATTATTTCTGACCTCTTAATCACGGTCTAATGGCCTTTCTTGAGAAGAATGTGGACGTATGTGACTTAGGTCATATTTTTAATTTTGATGTAAACAAGTAGTATATGAATAATAATTAATTTTCATATTATTCACCAATTTTTAAAATTTTAATGATTTTCATAAAATTATTAATAAATTTAGTGAAATTACTCTCAATTTTATTTTATTTTCCACAGTTTTTAATAATCTATAACCATTATTCTGTTAATTTGATAATTTATTCGAATAAAATTTCATTTTTATATTTATATATGATGTTTAGTAATATATTAATTAAATATTCAAATTTGCATAAGTTAATCTTTTTTAAATGTGCATGGTTTAAAAATAATTAATTAAAATAAATTATCTTTTGAAAATTTAATTTTTTAACTTAAATGCTTAAGAGATTTTATGAACAACTATATTAGAGCTGTATATATTGACACTAAATATGTTTTAAGATTTATGAATAGAAATATCCATATAAAACATTAATAAAAATTAAATATTTTATTCATGGAATATAATTAAATTAAATGCTACATGAAAACAATATAAAATGCAGGTCAACCATAATACTATTAATATAGAATGACATATATAAGCGATAAATACTTTGAAGGACCATAAACTATTGTTATTATTAATGATGTTTAATATAAATTTTTGAATGACTAACTTTTAGTCTCATAAACTAAGATATTTATACATATTTAAATAAATAATAAGTTTAAATCACTTATTACCAAATTATCAACATCACTATATAATTATTATATTATTATATTATTATATTATTATATTATTATAAATAATAAATATATTTTTAAAAGATATAATAAATATTCATTTATTGGATATCAATAAATTAATGATTTTATTATTTTCTGAATTTTCCATAATTAATAACATGTAGTTTTTTTTATTAGAATTACATTTTATCTACAAATTTATCTATGATGAAATCTTTTAAATTATTTTGTTCAATATATATCAATACTCTGAATTTATATTTTAAATTTGTACCTCAATATAATAAATTTTATTGTTTTTTGTTTTTTTATTGAAACCATCATCGAGATAATAGTACTTTCATAAGTTATATTTTAAAGATTGACATTAGTTAGAAGAAATTTGGCGTGTTCATAAAAAATATTTTACATAGAAAATAAACACAAATTAATTCAGAACTGATGGAGTCTGTCTCCTGATCCGGAGATATAATCTGCAAAATAGGGTAGAAGCAACCGGACGGTGGTTGTCCGATTAACTCTCCAATGCTAAAGTCAATTTAAGTTTTGAGCAACGTTTTTAGTATGTAATGTAGTTGTGTGTGTAGGCATAACTCAAACTCCTTTTATAGCAGATGATAGTATATATTGTAGAGTTAAATAGAAATGTGATTCCTTTCTTGTAGTGTTTGACTCTGATTGGCAGTGATATTCCTTATTCAGAAATCCTATTTATGAACGTCTTCCTAAATAGTTTCGTCTTTATAAAATGAAGGTTATCTTTTTAAGTTGGAATTTATGAAAGATACTCGAGAATATAGGCAGATTTGACAATCTATCCGAATCCCGGGATCGACGCGCTTTATCCGACTCCTCAGGGATTCGGTCTTCTTCCTGTCGAATGATATGATATTCCAGTCGATGCGGATCCTATGGATTCGGCCGCCTGTTTCATCTGGTTTAGACCTTAGGGCGGGAGTCCGGTATCGTCTGAGAATGGATCTCCTGCGACTCAACTCCATTGTACTTAAAATAGGATTCGGTATCCATCATTAGCCCCCCTCCCCCCGCAAGTGAGCTGAAGTCTTGATATTTATGTCTTGGTAAATTTTAGCTCTCTTGAAGGCGAGTCGTTTCATATTATGGCGATTCGTTTTGCTTTTCCAGCAAGATTCCTAGAGTAGTGGTTATCAGATGAGGGACAAGTGTCTCGTTTTCATGACATTTTTCACCCATCCGACGTGACCCTTAGAGTTCAGTCTTTTCAACATCCTAATCCCCAACTTCTGGATATACACATTTATTTTTACCATTTCTCTTCATTTACTTCTGTTTTCTTCAAAATTTTCAGACTTCGTAAAATAATTTCTTTCTTCGTTGTGTTAATTTCCTTCAAGATTTCTCCTTTCAAGGTTGCTCCGTATCTCTCATTTGATCCTGCATATTTGATTTCGAGGTATTGTGCTTTCCCTTTCAAAGAAGATTGTGTTTTTGATTTTAGAGTTTTTGGTTGCTGTTGTTCTTTGTGTTCTTCAAGTTATTTCTCAGTTTTTCCTTGTTTTGATCTTTTAAATTCGAAATTTGAGACTGGCTCTAAGAGGACGGGTTTGGACGGACGGGCCGGGTACCCAAGCCCATGAACAAGTCTAGCACAATTAGGCTTAGGTTTCTACTATTTAGCTACCTTAACTGTTTATTTATTTATTATTTAAATGCTTAATTTAGACTTGTGCTGATAATTTAATTAAATTACAAGTTTAGTAACTCAAAGTGTAAAAAGGGCCTAATTGAGCTTCATAATAGTATTTTCAACTTGAACCAATAGTTGAACCAGGGATGCCATCAATTTTTAATTCAACAGCTCAATCAATAGGAAAAAATAAATTTCATAAAATGATTTATGACCTGTAACGGGTTGAACCAATTCAACCACTTGTTTAGTCCGGGTCAACTAATAATATTCGATCTAACGCAGTTGGATTGAGTTTTTGATTTTTGGAGTTAATTGATCCAGACAATTGGCCCGTTTTCTATTCAATTAATTCAACCGGCCGGTCCGGTCCGGTCTTTTAATCACTATTTTAAATTAGTTGTAAATATTTGTTGAATTTTGTATACTATAAAAAATCACTGTTATATATTTAATTTTTCAAAATAGAATAAATTGATAAAGTTTATCTAAAAATGTTTGAAATTTATAAGATAATTTTTGTGTGTATAATTATAAATAAAAAAGAATTGTTCTAAATTTAATAAATACGAAAAATTGAAATTAAACATATAAATAGGCAAAATCCATCCCGAGACTTTTGTTCTTCATCATTTTTATTCAGAAAGCCCCATATTCCAAAAAAGTTATTTTTCAATTCCAACACTTACCAAATTTTGATTCTTATGTCCATTTTTTTGATTGGAAGAAAAAAATATATAAGTAATGAGACCGGAAAAATATCAAAAAATGACATAAAAATTAAAATTTGGCAAATATAGAAATTAAAAAGATAACTTTTACCGAATATGAGTTTTTTGAATAAAAATGATAAAATATAAGGGTTTTCAAATTAATTTATTCTTTTAAATTTTCAATTGATATTCATGTTACAAAAGAAAGGTTAAAAATTTAAACTCTCGATCAGCTTTTTTTGGAGTGGGTGAGACTCCAAGAAGAATAAAAATAATTGGAGCCGAAATGAAAAAAAGTGAAAGAAGTAACAAATGTTTCCTTGGTATACTTTGATTTAATTTTTTTTTATATCTAATTAGCTATGAAGTTGATAGAATGGCTTCTACTTCTAGTTCTATGAAGATAAAGAGAAGACTGTCTTTTGCTTGCTGTCTTAATGAGTATTAATAAATCTTTAATTGTCAATTTGGCATCCATCTTTCCATTTGCCTATTTGGTTATGGTTAATTAAACGCAAGAGAGTAATTTGCAATAATTATGCTTTAAATTTTTTCTTCATTTAAAGTATAAAAAACTGTTAGAATTAATTGAGTATTTAGATTCGCTAATAACGAATCTTAACAAAATGACAAATTTTCTAATTGTGTATTTATGTCTAATTTTCTATAAGAAAACGATTTGCAATTTGCATTCTTTTAATAAGCTATCTATTTACTAATATTTCATGAATCCTAATCCATTGACTAGGAGTTGATATTTGGTAGATTCTAAATGAGGATTTATTCCTTACAATTTCCAAAATAATTACGAACCTTTTTTTCTCTCATTTTCAGTTTGGAACCTTGCCGAAATGGCCTTAGTATTGGAATCTCCATCAGTCTCTTTTATAGAAAGTCTTGGTGAACTTTCTTAAGCTAGCTCAGTTGGTCAATCATAGTTATTAATTACATAGCCTGATGGTTGAGTATTGGACTCATATTATGAACAAAATACTATACTATGAAAAGTTCAATTTCTGAATTTATAATTTACTGAACTATTTTGAAATAACAATACAAGGTTCATCCACGAGTATTTGACAAACATTTGAAAGAGTCTAATTGGCATATAATACAATCTGTTTTCTTCATTAAAATCAAATTCTATAATTACATTGCATAAATGACCAATTATATTTTAGAGCAATTACACAAAAGGATCTCTTTCTGTTTTTATTCGCATTTTGTAATCCACCCCTACCCTCTTTATTTTTATACTCTCCTTCTTTATTTATTTCATTATTATTACTCCTTTAAACTTTTTTTTTTTGCGGTTTTATTTTATTCTCTCACGATCGTCTTCTTTCCTACAATCTCGTCACGTTTTCCAGTCTTTTTCCTACAATCTTGCCATTTTTTTCCTGCATATTCTTTTTCAATCGATTGTCTTTCATTATCTCTATTTTCCCTTACATGCATTAGTTGTGCTTTGAGGATGCAAAGAAGAAATGGTGTCCTTGTAATTCTGGTTCAATTCTCTCAAGTCACCCCGTAAATTTTACTCTAAATCTCACTTGACCCCTTCATGATTTTCAGATTTCAATTATTATGACTCATGTTTCTTTCGTCAATAGAAAAAACTTGACTTTACGAGAACATCTATTCCCGTCAAGTAATATGATGTGACACTCTTTTCCAACCACATAATTATAATGTTTACAACGATTTTCACTTGAACACTGAATATTTTTTGGATCTCAATTATGACCTTAATATTTTACGAATCGGATGTCTCCATCAACAGATATTAGAAACATGATTAAATCGCTAAATAATAACCAAAGTAATTATTTTTGTACCGCTCTATTAAAAGGCAATGCCACGTTGGAGTCCTATGACAGGAAATGAGTGCCACATATATTACTTAATGAAAATAGATGTTTCCTTAAAGTCGTGTTTTTTGGTTAACAAGAGAAACATAAGGTTATAATTGAGATTCAAAAGACATAAAGATGTGAAGTGAGATTTTAAGTAAATATTACAATCATTATTGTACGTTTTCCCAAAAAAAATTAGGGAAATTGCAGAAAATACTCCGTTTTTGAAAATTTATTTTTTTACCTTTTTTTCCGAAAATTTATTTTTTTACTACGAAAATTTATAAAAATACTCTGTAAACTGTTTGAAACTGTATTTGAAACTGTTTTTTAGAAACCGTTTTGAAACTCTATTTGAAACTGTTTTTGAAAACGGTTTCAAATTATTTTTTAATAAACCGTTTGAAACCCTATTATAAACTGCTTTTGAAACGGTTATAAAACAGTTTCAAATTGTATTTTTTTTTGAAACCGTTTGAAACTCTATTTCAAACTGTATGCGAAAAGTTTTGTAAAACGGTTTCAAATTGTGTTTTTTGAAACTGTTTGCAACTGTTTGAAACTGTTTGCAACTGTTTGAAACTGCGGAGTAAAAAAATAAATATTTAAATTTTTTAGGTACATTTACAAACTTTCAGTTTATGAGTTAAATTTTGCAAATATTTTTAGTTTTTTAGGTATTTTGCTAATCTTTCCAAAAAATTATTAAAAAAATTAATATTTCAGATTTTTTATACTATAAGAGAAATCTGTAGGGGTTAAAAATATAACTTATTTTTGTGCCAAATCTCCTCCATATTTAACATTGGTTAATTCTGAATTTTTTATATATGCAACAACGCATTAACTCAACATAAATGAGCACAAGTAAATATAAATTGGTATAAAGCATTATTTCAATGATTTAGACTTTCTTCTGGCACGTCTATTGACAATGCATCACAAATTCTCCACTTTTATAATGAGAGAGAGAAAAAAACAAAAACAAAAGCATATGTTTATTATATTTTATAATTATACAATCTTCACAAACAAAAATGTAGTGAAAACTTTTTTGATGACTAAATAAATTAGAACCACAGAAAATATTACTTATTGAAGAATGATCTGAAACCGGGACAGCTTAATTAACTCCATGTGAATTTTGATACTGATCATTCAACAACTCTTATAGGAAAGATGGTCGATATTTATTACCACCGTCACCATCACCCTGCCTTTTTCCCCCCATGAAAGGTGGAGACTATAGATTAAGCAACGAGAAATTTTTAGGTAGATTCAGTCCAACACGTCATCCGTGGACTAAGCCTATTACATAATGACACGTCATTAAAATGATGGCAATCTTGTAAATTCGCTCATTATTTATTTACACATTTGAATAGTAATATTACAAGATTGCCATCATTTTAATGACGTGTCATTATGTGATAGGCTTAGTACACGGATGACGTGGTGGACCGAGTCTATCTAAGAATTTCTCGCAAGCAACACATTCGAACATCTCAATTAGTTTCACAATCTATATATATATATATATATATATATATATATATATATATATATATATATATATATATATATATATATATATATATATATATATATATATATATTTGAGATGTTCCAAAACAAAATGAATATAAAAAGAAATTAAATGAGGCCATCGATTTAATCCGTAACCCATCTCTTTAAAAGACAGATAATAAAATGCGGTAACAATCTCGAACCAATTTATAAAAAATTATTCATTTAATGCTCAAAAGAGATTAAAGTCTTTAGAGCATCCACAATGGACTCTCTATTTGTTTAAAACTCTTCATTCTAAAGAGCAGAACTATAAAATACTACTCCAATGGGCTCTTTATTTTGGAATATAAAAATAAAGAGTCAATTTGGCTCTCCACATGTAGAGAGGCAAACAAACTCTCTATTTTTCAAAAATTCAACGTGGCAATTATCTCCACTACCTCCTTAATTTTCGATATAAAAGATTCTCTTGTATTTTCTATTTTTCCCATCGTCTTCAAAATACAATCTTCATATTCTACTCTTTTCAAAATACAATCTTCATATTCTACTCTTTCTGTTTCTTTCCTCATTAGCATTAATTAACTTGAACTTCATCTATCAGAGATGGAAATCTGCTGTTAAATTATTGCCTGTTTATTTAGTAATAAGATCATGACTAACTAATTTTTAATAGACGGTGGGTTTCCAGCCAATCTATGAAAGGGACTTGTGCCAGTTCTTATTTGAAGATTTGAGTATATTGACGATTACCTTAATATTTAATTATGATATCAATTTGACCATAAATTATGAAATTATTAGAAATTTCTGCAAATTTATATGATATTGTATGATTTGTTTAGGTGGTACTGATCATAATTTAGTATTATTGATTTTATGACTACTATTTGACAGTGCTTCACCAATTAAATTCATCTTCTCATGTTGGATAAAGTTTGTCAGCATTCGTTTCTTGTTGAAAGTTGACCAACTGTATTAAACTGAGTGTTAATATATATGCCATTCTAAATTTTTAAACAGACACCAAAGAATTTTGCCAATTTAACTCTTCATTGAAGAAAATTGTATGAACAGTTTGCTGGTTTCCTTCATGGCTTTTGTGTTTTTTGAGCTCTCATATTTATTTGAAACTCTTAAAGTATTTGATCTGATTTTATTTGAAGATCTCAAAAATTGGATGATGACGAGATATGAGAAGAAAATAAATCTATGACCACATATTTCTCTTAAAAAAAAGAGGAAAAGTAAAAAATAAAAGTCAAAAAATTATAATGAATAAAAAAATAGAGAGTCTATTGAAGACAACTAATTTTTGTGCTCTTTATTATTATAGATGCTCTTTATTTATTGAAAGATGCTCTTTAAAATAAAGAGCACCATTGGAGATGCTCTTAGTCATCTACAAATAGAAAAAGAATGTAATAGGGGAGCTGGTTATAATTTGAATTTGATTTAGTTTGGCCTTTTTTTTTTTTTTTTTTTTTTTGGAAAATTTTCTTTTCTCTCTCTCTAAAATTTTGGTGCTCTCACTTCTCTCTTAAAAAACTTCATTTCTCTTCATTTTTTTAAGGGTGGGAGAGGATGATTTTCCGGCTAGCCGGAAAGATCATCTTCTCCCCGCCCATATTACTAGTTTTTCTAGATCTACTTGTTTAGTTCAATAAATCTAAAAATAAAAGTCTAGTTTTTGCTTGATTTGGGTTTTGTTTCTTACTTGTTAACAATAAAGTTTAAGTCTTTTTCTCTCCTTTGTTTATATTTCTTAGATTCACAAGAAATTTTAGTGTTTGTTTTGAGTTTAACTCCAAAGTATTGTAGATCTAAGAAATGAAAAGGATATGGATCTATCTCTATAGAGTTATAATGAAGATGAAGATCGACGATCGGAAATAGTAGGCTTCAACGGTTCAAGCGGTTTGATTGACAAATCGGTGCAAGAAAATTTCGAAACACCCTTCCAACGATTTCGTTGTGTTAAGTTTTGGGGATTTATGTCTAGAGTTTTCTTTGTTTTTCGATTTCTTTTGCTTGTATCTTATTGTCGTCTATTATTTTGTAGTTTAATTTTTTCGAAAGATCATATATAAGTCCTTGTTATATGACTTTCATCCCTTGTAAGTTGAATCTTCATAATTAACTCTACCTTGGAAAAAAAAAAGATTTAGTTTGGCCTTAATGAAAAACTAAGTTTGCTTTTTCAAGTTTTTTTTATTTAGGCTTAATTCCTTAAAAAACCCCCACCTTGCACTTTTTTTTCGTTTATACCCTGACCTTGTAAAAACACCATTTGTACCCAATTTTGAGTTTTTATGTTTCATCTCTACCCAAAAGCATTAAATTGTACTTTTTTCATTTGGAAAAGAGTTTAAAACATACTTTTTTCTATTTTAAAATATACAAATAAATCCTTAAACTTAAAAAATAATCAAATATATCCAAATAATTAATTAATTTTTTTTAATTTGATAAAATAATAAAAATTAAAAAAAAGTATTATTATTTTTAATTTTTTTTGTCGGAAATATTTTTTAAAAAGTTGAAAAAATTAAAAAAAAATCGAAATATTTTTAAAAAAATTAAAAAAAAATTATTATTATTTTTAATTTTTTGAAAAAGATGGTATTTTTGTACTATTAATAACATTAATATCTAATTCGTATATAAGTTAAAAATGAAGGATTGTTTTAAACTTTTTTTCAAATGAAAAGAGTACAATTTAATGCTTTTGGGTAGAGATGAAACATAAAAACTCAAAATTGGGTACAAATGGTGTTTTTACAAGGTCAGGGTATAAACGAAAAAAAAATGCAAGGTGGGGGTTTTTTAAGAAATTAAGCCTTTTATTTATTATCGAAGTTAATCTAAGTGAGTTAAAAAGTGATTTCTTAATTTTTTAAGTTACTGATTACTAAGTCAATCTAGAGCTTAAAAGGATTATTTTATTGTAAGCCAAATTGATAATTAGACCAAGAACCTGTTTATATTTTTTATTTTTTACAGTTTGATTTGGTTTGACCGTTCTTGAAAAATTAAGTTTATTTTATATAGGTGGATCGAGTGGATTTTAGGTGGATATTACGGCTTGAATATAATAGTATTTTATCGATAATTAACAGTCATCTTTCAACAATTCACATGTCATTGTTGTCCACCGCCGCTAGTTCAAATTTCGGCAGCTGACGATCAGACCACCACCTGCTGATCCTAACCACTATTTAAAATGTATTTCTGTAATTTTCTTTTAAAATAATTTTTTATGAGCCAAACCAATAATTTGATTGGAAATATATTAAATCACCAACACCACCTCCACGGCCACCACCACCCTTATTACTTATTGTTTCCTGGTTATGCCCTTGGAAGTCCTTTTCTTTCCCCTACCATATGCTATCAATAACGTGGGGTCGTTTTGTTTGTCCATAATATCTTTTTATAACCTTCTTTGTTCCATAAATAATGACATTAAACGACACATACCTTACCACTTCTTTTTCCACTCCCTTATCTTTCTATATATTTTTAGAGGCAAAGTAGATCAAGAAATTAAGTACTAGCATGTTAAATAAGAGTCTATAAAATTGCCATATCAAATTAAAATGTCTCTCCTTCCTTCTTCTAAATCAATGGATTCCTCAAGTAACCGTGCCCTAAAAGAATGTGACACCGTATTGAAACCCGCCAAGCACGCTTCGGCCACTCGCCGAACGCCTTCAATTTCTTCGTCATCATCTTTCTCATCATGTTCATCCTCAAATTTTCCAGACGAGTCCCCGCTTAGTCCGGCCACCCCGCTTCGATTTTCGGGCGTTCCGTTTTCTTGGGAACATTTACCCGGAATTCCAAAGAAATGTAGTTCAAGTCACAGAAATAAGGCTGACACAAAATTAGTGAAGCTACTTCCATTGCCTCCTCCTGCCATACCTCAATTATCGAAACGTTCGAGTTTGGAAGAAACCGGAATCCGAAATAAGAAGCACGGTGATGAGAATTTCGGAAGGAACGATCCGTTTTTTGCTGCATTTGTTGAATGTTCAAAGGATGATAATGATATCTACGAATCATCATCAACTACTAATTTATGGAATGGTGGTAAGGTTTCAAGAAGCATTAGTGACAGATTTGGTTTCATAAATCTTTACACTTCTTGTAAAAGAACTTGCGCTGTTTCTGAGTCATTAGTTTACATTCCAAGATCAAACAGAACATCTTATGATCTCATTAATGCTCGCCCTACTCGCTAAACAAATCATCTTCTGGGATTAATTTGTGTTCATGTTCTTAATTAAATATAGAAAGGTATTTACATTTTCAACCTTGATTCTTATTTTCTTTTCCTTGGTGTGTGAGGGAATTGTATGTCCCCAAGAACATACAAGTAATCTATTGTAATATGTTTATAAAAAAGATTTGGTAGTATCTTTTTATTTTTTAGGCTAAACTAAATTTTAATGTAGATTTTTCTTTGTTAAATTAGGGATATTATTTTTTACTTATTTAATCGAATGTGAGTTTCAAATCGAATTCTAATATTTCTAGTACTAGTATATGTATGTAGGAGCAGTGAAATTGATGTTTTTAACTTACATAGTGGATGTTAAATTCCAAAGAATTTGTATTATTCATAGTGAATTGTACCAAATTTGCTGTATTTCATGTGATGGGCAATGGAGAATATGATGAGTGAAGCTTTACATTACCCCATGTGGGATCAAGAAGCTGGACCACTGAAAAACAAGGACAGCTTAATTTGACTTATTTAGCATTAAGCCTATTAATTTGTATAGGCAACACACATATTTAAATATTTGCACTATTTTTTTCAATTGGATCATTATACTATAATTTAAGTCTTTATATTTTTTTGAATTTATAGACATTAAATTTTTCTATCATAAAAAATATGAAATTGTGTCAAGTCAAATTAAAATACAATTTATTGAAGAACTTCCGCTTTAATAAAAATAAAAGTGTATGAATTTAATTTTAAAAAAATTAATATAAAAATGTTTTTTTTATTCCAGTCGCATTAACGCTGCGTGAAATACCCGTATTTAATTTTCGTGACGGAAAGCCTGATGTTTATAACATTAAAAATTCAGAGATTCAATTGTGATATATAAAAACAAATAAGAAAATATAATAATGCAGGAATAGGAATCCAAATAATGCGTTTTTCCAATTTATATTTCCAAATTTGACCCTTGCATTATTTGGGTGTATTATAAAGTAGCTTGTTGAGCTACATTTTTTGTATTATTATGTGCACTGCTCAGAGATTCCTATTGCTAATCTCGGTACCCTTTTGCTTGCAATACAATGGGAAGTCAGAGAGTCAATTGAATAATTATTTATCAAAGCTATACTTTCACTCCAAATTAAATGCCTTAAACGTGAAAGATTCTGCTAAACAACTTTGATACAGAGGTCATTTTCAATTATTTCATTAATTAATGTTAGAAGTAGCATAAATTATTTCCCCCTTATCTACAAATTAAGCGATAATACTCCATTCCGTAATAAATGTTGTTTTTATAATATTTTATTAATCCATAGTAATATTTAGAATATATTATTTTCAAATCTTTATATATATCATAATTTTTATTTTTATTTTCTTTATTTGAAAATTTAAATAATATTGTTTTTTATTTTTATTAACGTTTTAGTTATTTCGTGTTATTTTGGTGTTAGTCAACTAGTTTGTACATGTGAGTTCCTTTTTCTTTTTTACTTAGGGGGTTTTTCTGTCTCAATGAAAAATTTCAATATTATCTTTCGAAAAAAAATTATATCCCCACTTTTTCAAATTTGCCATTTAATTTGATGTCTTAATTTTCATTTTTTCTATAATAGTCTTTCAACTTTCTAAAATATATCAAACAAGTTTTTTTTATAAATACAAATAAGTATTTTCATTCGTTTTTTGGTAACCGGTAATTCCAAAAGACAAAAATAAATCTTTTTATTAAAATCTATGTCACATTATTAAAAAGCAAAATATATTGTATGTGCAATGATACATTTATATATATCTAATTAAAATTTTAAATCATATTGGCATATTAAAAAATTATTTTTAATCTTATTAATAGTCCGATCAACAAAAATGACTAAAACTACGATACATTTTAGAAAAGTTGAAATACTAGTATAAATTAACATAAAATTTGACACCAAATATTTATAAAAATTCAAACATCGCTGGTGTAATTTATCGATTTTCTTTTTTTCTTTAGCTTTTTTGTTATATATTGTGAAATTTAATGTGGGCACTTTTAATACGAAAGAGACAGTAAGACTGAAACTTGGGATATTTCTGATATTTTTCTATTAAACAAAAGGTTCACAGATTATATTATCCAGGTAATTAGTGAAAATTTTATAGTATCAAAAACCATAATGACAAAAAACAAAAACAATTGTAGAAATGAAGTCAAAATGACATTGTGATGGTTGGCTGGATTGACCTTCATATAGAGGGTTAGAAGAACAAGAGTTGGTATAGGTCATATTTGCATATATGGAAGTAGACAGATGACTCACATGAATAAATTATGTACACATTATTTGTTGGCTTCTATTATAAGTAATTATATGTAGACATCCATATTTTTTAAAAATAATAAATTTATCAATTGGGTAATAGTTCAATTGATTTTAAATTTTAAGATCTCACAACTAATCAGAACTAATTTAACATATAATAATCTAAAATTTATACCGCATTTTTTCGAAGTTAATTATTATTTTTAATTTTGATATTTTTTTGATAATTAGAAAGAGTGAGTGAGCCTCGAACATAAGAACTCTTACCAAGATGTTTGTGGCTATTACCACAGTGCTAAAGAGCACTGACTAATTTTAATATTTTAATTTAATTTTTTATTTTACTTTTTAATAGTGGTGGATTGATGGTCTAAATGAGACATGCAATCAAGAACAAAGAGGTCAGTTTTATCTAAAATTTCAGTTTTAAAATATGTAAAGAGTTTGTGATGTACAGAGTTTCTCTCATCAATTCGCATATTGGTTGCTGAGCAGTACAAATATTTTACCTTAGATAAAAATATATCAGGATGATGTTTCATAGTGTCAGAAAATTTAATTAAACGGACTCTCATCTTTTTCCATTTTATTGCGAGCTGGATTATATCTTGACAATGTTGCATTCCATTTGAGCGTTTCAGTACTTTTCAAATTTTGTTCAATAAAATTTTCGTATTCAATTTTACTTTAGACTCTGTACAACTATTTTTCTATTTATTAAGTCCTTTAATGGACGAAATTTTTGACGTGTACTCACTCAACGTTAAATACTAATGGTATACAATTTTACGTAAAACTATAAACAAAATTCATATAAAAATACCTATATTATACCAATCATGTTTTGAAAGTTTATATATTATACCATTTTTGTTTGTTTAAGAGGTCTCTTTTAAACTCGTGGTACGTGGAGAATTTCGTCTATTGAAAAATTTAATAAATCAAAAAAATAATTATACATGGACTAAGTAATGTAAAATTAAATATAAATGACCTATAGAATAAAAGCCGAGGAGGGTTAAATCGGGGTTTTATTTGGGTAATTTTTCGAGCTTGATAGATATCTTTACTTTCATATTAGTACAAATCGACACATTTCATCTTTAATTTTTTTATTTATCTCAGATTCAATCTTTTTATTAATATATTTAGGTTATTTTGTTTGCTAATTCCAGATCCTTAAATACGAATCGTTCTAGGGTCAAATAATTTGACAAATAAAAAATCAAAAGAAAATTGGGAAGTAATTAAATTTCAGATATGGGTCTCGAATATAAAAGTCCCCGACAAAAGAAAAGAAAAGAAAAATCCTTATGAAACATTATACGTGCAATATTAATAAATATAATTATTTTCTTCATTATTATTGAAAGGGGCGTGCAGCAAGAAAAACAAAAAACAAATCAAGCTTTGTTTGGTGATGACATATAGTTGGATATTGGTTTTGAAGGATACCATATTTTTTTATTTTTACAAATTGGTTACCAAACTTCAATATTTAACAAATTGGTTTTCATATTATACTTTTAGCGACTCCAAGAGGTTTCTAATGAAATCTAATCAATTTATGCCTACATGACAGTCATTTTGTACTTTAATTTTCTCTCTCACATTTACATATATTATACAAACCAAAGACACATCATACTCCTTTATCATATCACTTTTTTTATCTCTTAATCTTTAAAATTTCATAGGAAAATCTGATTATTACCCATGAACAAATTGGTTGAATTTCAGTAAGAAACTATCCGAATCACTAACATTGAGAAAGTTCGATAACTAATTTATTACGTTTTAAAGTTTGGTGACTAACCGTAAAATTGAGAAAGTACGATAACTGCAGAATCAATAACCCACTCATAGATATAAGTTATAACAAGTCTTTTCTAAAACAAATTTATAAAGAGAAAGTGATATTTTGTAAATTTGTTTTTCAGGGATAAATAAATAAAGAAATTATAACAATTATTGTTGTTTCTCTCAACTTACATATTTTCCATAATTAGATGCTTCATCATCGTGTTTCTTACTTCCTGTGTGGTAGGTGATGATCACTATCAGAAACCACATAATGCATGTATTATATTTAAAATATACACTATAAGAATCTCACTATATCTTAATAAATTTAATAAATATAAATCATATCTTAGGTCATAATGGGTTTGTCTGCATATCATATCTTGGGTCACACCGACTACTACTTCTTCAATGTATAATGTGTAAACTTTTCTTTCAATTGGGTCCCTGTAGGCATAATTAAACTGGTTGAATTCAGTTACTTGAGATGAAAGTATACATTTACTAAGATATTATTGGGCATTTCTTTAACTGAGGTGCCAATATTACATGTCTTAAAATGCATCCTTTGCTAATTAATTTTGTTCTCTTTTATATAGAAACTAGCTTTAATCCGGGCGTTCTATGATGTTTATTTAATTTTTTTAAAATATATTTCAACTAAAAAAGTTTGATTCTATATTTAATAAAAATTGTTGGACCGATTTTTCAAGATACAAATTCTGTAAACAAAAATCTATTTATTTAATTTTTATTTTTATTATCTTTTCTAAAAACTATAACTAAAAACTATGTTTGTATTTTTTGTTTAGATAGTTTTTTATTTTTAAACTAATAGGTGTTTTATACTTTTTAATGTTAGTAAGTAATAAGATAATAAAAATAATTAAAAATATTGAGACTGTAAAAATATTAGCTTAAAAAATACTTTGGCATTATTTTTATGAGAAAAAATTAAATAAAAAATTTCATTAAATTAAATGAAATTAAAGTTTTGGATATTCTCTTTTGAAAAGATATTATAGTGTAAAAAAGATTAGAGATTGATTTACATTTAGTTTATTCATTATTTTGGGCATAAAATAGAATTAAAATGTATTTATTTCATGTATCTTAATTTTTAAAGAAAGAAAAAGGAGGGTTAACTCTCCACTTAAACAATAAATGAGATTTTATATTGCAAATAATCTTAAAATATAAACTGTTAAACACATGGACATGCTATTGTACGTATGTCCTTGGTTCATAAATATATAACTTTTAGGATGTATATTTTCTGAAAAATTAATCGCTGAGGAAATTAATATAAGGAAAATAAGTATTTTTTTACTTGGTTTATTTATTAATTTTCGAAAAAGTTGTATTTTAATTTAAATTAATTTAAATTTAAAAATAATATTATTTTCAATAACTAACTAGATTAATTAAATGTAGAGATATAATTGTATTTATATAAAGTTAATTAGGGAACTTCTACTTATGTGGATTTGGTTAGGAAATCACTTCTCTACTTAAAGCGCAGTCAAACTCCTAATTTTTCTGAAAATGAGACACATAAGTTAAACCAAGTAAGCAAATCTTGCTATTTCTGAAAAGTAAAACTTCCTTCACTTATTTACCCCCAACCAAAGGAGGCCTTACATTAGCACAAAATCAGTATTGCGTCAGATGGTGGAAGGAGAACTATTAGGAGGTTGAAGATCGACTATAATATTAATTTTTTTTTTAATTTAACAAAATTTATTTAATTGAAACAAATTTGAAAATAACATTCAATGACCCGATATAGAAAAGATAGTATATGCAATACACGCTATCTGATTCACATATTTATTTACGAAAATAAAAAATAAATTATCAAATGTTATATTAATAAAATACATCCGATCAAACTTCTCCAACATTCGCAATCTGATTTTTGATATAAAAACAATAGCTGATGCACGAAATTGCAAGCATACATTGTCGCAAACAAGTAATATAATGATAAGTAAAGGTCGAATTCACAAGAATTGAATCTAGTACTAAAATAGTGAAATAGATTATTATTTGAGCAAATGATTTTTGAATTTTTAAGTACATTAATGAGAAACAGAAAACATAAAATAATTATTAGATAACGATGAAACAAACACTTTAAAATATTGCTTTCATATGAGTTTTGATTAACTTAACATCTAACTAGTACCAATCAATTTTGATCGTTTAATGAAGCATAGATCGAAAACACTAACCCTTTATTACTAGATGTTGTTAGCCTATCATTTATAATCCAACACCCCGAATCTTTCTTACTGTCACGTCTTGCAGAACAACAGAAAATAATTGGCAATTTATAACCAACACCTTATCATACCTGCTATCCACGTAAACCACATTATGCAAACATAGTGTGCTGACTCATGTTTTGTAATATATTCTTATTATTTCTTTCAATCAATTTGCTTTAGGGACGTTTACTCATAAATCAATCATACTAGTCTTAATGTACTATCAAAATTAGAGATAGTTTGAATATAACTCCTTACTAAACTTAAAGAGTCCATTAAAAAAAGTCTTTATTTTGAAAAATTTATTTCCATTTAAAAAAAGTACAAAAAAGTCTTTATTTTGAAAAACTAACTAAAAACCATAATCAAATTAAAACTAATTTAAATTCTTAATTAATTTAAATAAATCTAAATATACTTTCAACACATACAATTAATATATGCTAGACATGGAGAACGTTTTTTAATTTTTTTCAAATAAAAAAGACGTGAGTTTAATATTTCAGGGTACAATTGAAACATAAAAATGCAAAATAGGGTAAAATTGACCAGTTTTCAATGTCGGGGTAGGATTGAAAATGGGCTAAAAGATGGTGGTTTTCTGAGCCATTAGACCTATTACAAGTATCAACAAACTATTGGATAAGAAGAAGCACAAATCATAATAATCTTTATTGAATCATCAATCCATCTATCACTGTATATCAGACTGTAATTGGTTGAAAGCACAATAAAATTGATTATTTTGATAACAAGCTGTTAAGGCAGAAGCTTGTGTTGTTGACAATGCTTGCTGCAGAAGCAACTACAACTAGTTTGAATGAAATTGTTAACTGTAATAATTTTTGATTTGCGATAAATTGAATTTGATAAAGCATTTTGTCGATAAATTTTAATCCATAAAGAACAGAAATGAAAAATTTGACTATTTATTATATTTTATAAAATTAAAAAAATATAAACAAAGAAATAAGTATATCAATGGATAAATAATACATAGAAGATAGACGAAGAAAGAAAAAAGTTGTTAGGGTTATTTTTATAGAGAAATGAGAGAGTTATATGAACTTTTATATGTTATTACATACAAATGTTTTTATCAATCTGCCTTTCAAAATTGTACGATAAGGAAGATTAATATTAAAACCTATTTTATTTTTTATGAGTAGGTGCCCGTTGCCGTCTGTTATTTTTATTGTTCTTCTTTTTTTATACGTTTTCTTCCTTTTTTTGCTGTTTTTTCCCATGATTTTTTTTACCGTTATTATGTAAAAATAATTCAAATTTAGTCTACTGTTTTTTAATATTACATTAACGATTTTATGCATCTTTTATTTTTCTGTTGTGATGATTTTAAATTTCTCTGAGTTATATTATGTAAAATTTGTAATTTTATCATGTTATGTTGTTTTCTTGTATTTTTTTTTTCTGCAGTATGACTTGTTTGTTGATGATAGTTGATTTTTTATTTTTTATAATGCTACAGTGCACATGTTGATTTGTATTGATGTTGATATTTGATTGATTTTTGATCTAAGATGACATTATACTTGAAAAAAGATAAAATAGATTAAAAATGAATTGAGATAAAATACTAATATATGGATCTTTAGGTAATCTTTAGATGATTTTAAAATTAAAAATGAATTGAGATAAAATACTAATATAATACTGTAGGGAAAAAAAAATCAAACTATTAAAAAGTAGATATGTGCTATATAATAAGTGTAAAAAGTTATGAGGAAAAAGGAAGAAAGATCGTAATGTTTCCTAAAAATAAAACATCTTTCAGTTCTGGCTTGAAATCAAAATCAGGACGCAATCTGGACCCTTGGATGGTTTTGTCCCAGTTCCGTTGAACTGTTGAAGTGTAGCCAGGTATATATTTGACTCATTGGTGGTTAATTCTTGAACAAATTACTATTACACTCCTCACATTTGACATAATTTACAGTTTAATCCTTCTTGTTTGAAAATTGAACTATATAGCCCCCCATTTTTATTTTTATCAACGATTTAGTCCTTCCGTCCATTTTGGATGTTAGTCAATGAAGTTAACAAAACTATATGGTCCCCCACTTTTATTTTTCTCAACAATTTCACCCTTCACTTTTATTTTTATTAACGATTTCGTCCCTCATATTTGATAATTAATTTACCCATAAGTTTTTTGACTTCGTTGATTAACACTAAAAATATGAAAGAACTAAAATGTTGATAGAAGTAAAAGTGAGGGGCCATATAATTTAATTTTCAAACAAGAGAGACTAAAATAGAAATTATATCAAATATGAGGGATTTCATAGTAATTTGCTCTTAATTCTTCAATATTTGCTTTCAGCATCGGGCTTATATCTTCCGGACCGAGCCCATCTTTCAATTTATTCAAGATAAGTACTATTCCTAATACAATCTTTTTTTAAAATATCTTTTTGAGAAAGTAACAAAAATACCATAAATTTGGCTTTTGTTTTCACACTTTACAAATAAATTGATTTTCATTTCATTAGCACCACATTTAAGGAAAACATTACAACAACACCATGTGCTATGCTGACATCAGCATTTGACCCACCTTAACAAGTGCACCAGCTTTGTTGGTGCACCAAATAAAATGACCCGCGCGTGATGCACGGGTCATTGTAGACCTGTTCATTTTTTTTATTAACTATAAATTTATATAATATATTGAATTTCTATTATATATTTATTTAATATTTAGATTTTAGATATCAATACTAATGTTAATTTTAATTTTAAAAATATATTAAATTTAAAAATTATAAAAATACATAAATAATATAATTTTAAAAAATTAATTTTGTGAATAATAGATACATTGTTGGTACATACCAAATACGTATAAACTATATATCAGAGATATATCTATTGATGTATATTTAAAAAATGTATCTATCATGTATAGATTATGCATTTTTGATGTATCTATTATGTACATTTAAATATATATATATATATATATATATATATTATAAATTTATATTTTTAAATAACAAATATACATATTTTATACATATTATATACAACTCAAAAAATAAAAATGTATCTATTATTTATAAATTATGCAGTAAAAAATTATATATATCATGTATAAATTATGTATCAGAGTAGTTTCTTTAAAAGTATAATTAAAAATTGTATCTATCATGTATAAATTATGTATCAAACATGTATATTTAAAATATATTTAAAAATAAATTTATTAAATTTTAAAAATATATAAATAATATAATTTTTAAAAATAAAATTTTATAAATTATATATCAGATACATTATTAATACATACCGACCACGTGTTCAATACATAAATAATATATTTTTTATGTATAAATTATGTATCATAGATTTATCAGATATGTATAAAAAGTTTATATGCAAAACATGTAATAAAACTATATCTAATAAAACTTAAAAAAAGATGTATATAAAATAAGAAAAATGGATTAAATGATCGAATATATATCAAAAATATATCAGAGACAGAGAACTGTCAAATTATATATAATATGTATCAAACATGTATCAAACATGTATCTAAGAAGTATCAAATATATCGGATATGTATCAAATATGTATCAAACATGTATCAAACATGTATCAAACATGTATCGAAGAAATATCAAATATGTAATAGAAATGTATCAATTATGCGTAAAATACATATGTAATAAAATTTTAAAAAATATGTATAAAAAACATGAAAAATATATCTATCATGTATAAATTATATATCAAATATGAAAAATATATATATCATGTATAATTACGAGATGTATTAAATATGTATCGGAGATGTATCCATTTTTTAAAAATATAATAACAAACTGATCGAAGTAGTCGGTTGATTTAATTAAATCAATAAAAAAAATGTCTGAACGATCTAAATTATATATCAGAGATGTAGCAAATATGTATCGTATATGTATCGGAGATTTATTGAATATGTATCGAATTTTTTTGCAATGGTTATTAAATAATAAGAATAAAAAAATAACATCACCATTCTCATATTCACTAGCAAAATAAGGGTTATTTTAAAAAAAAAATTAATTTTTAACTAAAATTTACCAGCTCTAAATGTTATGAACATGCACCAAACAATAAATATGTATCAGATATATACCAGATATATATATTTAAAATATATAACAATTCTAAAAAAATTATAAAAACAAAAAAAGAGTTTCGAATGATCAAATATATATCAAATATGTATCGAAATGCATCAAATTATATGTTTGATTATTTTTTAATTTTTAACATAATTTAACAATAGTCTATTCAAATATCTCGAATTTAAAATTATATTTTTTAAAATTGTATATAAAATAAACTCTTTTAATACGTTATATTTATAAAATATAAAAATAAATTAATGATCGAGTTTTTTTGAATATTTAATATAAATATTTAATATTTAAATAAATATATATATATGTAAATTTATATTATATATGTAAAAAACAATGTATGGGGACCTTTGGAAAAAAGGCCCCCTATTTATATATTATATGGGTAACAGGAGCACCATGCACCTGCTTCCCAAATAATTGTAATGACAGGTGCATGGTGCACTTGTTTTACTCAGCAGGCCTGACGCGCGTCAGGCCTGCTGGAAAGGGGAATTTAAAAAAAAAAAACAAATTAAATCAGGTTTTATATATAGAACACGTGTATGATAATAGGAAAAGGTGGTGTTGATGAAATAAAACACTCATATTTGGTAACAAAGAAAACAAACTTAATAAAATTGTATTGTGTGAAAAGTGAAGCCTTTTTTCTTGTTTTCTTGTTATTTTCTCTATCTTTTTTATCAGTTTTTAGTTGCCTCTTTTTTTTTTAATAAAATAGACTACTGAACACCGCCCCTAAATTAGTAGGTAGCGCTCTCTTTCTTATCTAAATATCATTTTATATTTTTCTAATTTTAAAACTCATATTCAAATTCTCTCAAGTCACATTCAAACATGAAGAATCAATAATAGCAATTTTAGATGAAAATTTCGGAATCTAACCGAACAAGAAAACGAGATAGCACAATATGTTTTTCGTTTATATTTTCAAAAAAATATTTTTTTTTTCGAAAAATTCCACGGGAGACGTTTCCAGTTTAGGGGGAGACATTTACCGAAAACGTCCAATTTATTTTTTTATTTTTTAATTAAAATTAGTTAGTTTAGTTTAATTGAAATCGTAATCAACCATTACAATTTTGGGATTGCAATGAGATTGAAAGAGAAAAGATTATTATATTTTGGTTAAAAGGGAAAGGGATAATTAGGAGGGGTGGTATCTTGTAAATAGGGGCGATATATAGTAAAACTCTTTATAAATCGAGGAGAAATTATATCATATAGTAGGGTAAATAATTACGACGATTATTGATTTTTTTTTAGTCTTTAAATTTTGTTTTTTTTTTCTCTTTTTAGTCGTCGCACTTTTTTTTTTTTCCATTTTGATATTTTCCGGTTAAAAATGCTTAGGTGGCAGTCAGAAGTTGACATGTGTCAACCGTATTTTGTTAGTTTTATTTTAAAAATTTATTAAATTTATAATTTTATTTTAGAAAGAAATTGGTAGGCCAATTTATGCAGACTTGGCAAGTTTTTAGGTAAAAAGGATAAATTTCGACTATTATTTAAGCATTTTTTATTTAGAAAAAATTAAAAAATAAAATAAAATTGAAAGTTTAGTATATAATGACTGAAATGAAAAATTTGAAAGTTCATTGACTGTCGTATCAATTGCCCCATACAGTGCACCACAACATCATATTTAGACTAGCACCCCAGTAACGACTGCTTTACATAAAATACTTTGGGTAAATTAGTTCATATATTTAATGAAAGACAATAAAAGTAAATTTCATAAATAAACACATTTCTGAAAAGGACAATTTGCATATTAAATTAATATTTAACTTTTATGGCGACTTTTTTTAAATGCTGCATCGCACATTCCAACTTTCCGCGCTTTAATATTGTATAGTTTATAGTCGTTTCACCAACAATAAAACTACAAAATGTGTCTAAAAACAGCGTATTTTATACAAAACGATGTCACGTAAATATGCTACACAATTTCAAAAATTAAAAAATTAGACATGTACGACAACATTTTAAATTAAGGATGAAATTAAATCTCTGCAAAGGTGGAACTTTGGTATCTAATATCGAATAACCCTATCTAAAATGATAACTACTTCTCATTTCATCATTTTGTAAAGTTACAAAAGACATTCCTTCCGATCAAAATGGAGAGACTGAGAAATCGCAACAGATAAAAAAGGGACCACATTCATAGAATCACTTCCGATTCAAATAGGATATGGATGAAACAAAAAGAATTACTTCTGTTTGAAAAGACAAAATATAAAGAATGTATTGCTTAGTCTAGTTCAAAACTTAGATGTCAACTTCAAGGAGTTCATGCCACTAGATGGCGTTTTGAAGTTGAATTCGTAGCTATTCCTTACATTATTTGCTATTTTTATTAGAGTTCTTACTTGAAAAAAATTAAAATTGATGATTAGAATTAGAAGTCTAGGGTTACATATGTGTTTTATATGACATTAAAATTAGAAATTTTACACTCCTCCTTCCCAATTACTATTTAAAAAAGAATGTATGGGTTTATAGATTTATTTTAGCATTTTTTTATCAATAGTTTAGAAATTTATTAAATTAACTTGTTCCACGCATGAATGATCGAAAAGCAGTTAAAATTGAATGACATGTTGCGGAAGCTCAATCGATTACGCTAGCAAATCACATATTGTGCTAAATAATTATACCGGAAAATTCCCAGGAAAGAATGGTGGGTCACAGGCGGACCACTTAAGTACCAAACTCCTTAGACAGAATTTCACACGATATAAATAACTTCACAATATATAACTCCAACTAGCCTGAGCGTTAGCTAATAAATAAACAAAAAAGAGAACACCAACCTTTTAACGAGGTTCAGCCAGAAATGACCGGCTTACATCCTCGGGCACTGCCCAAAATACTCCACTAATTGTTTGTAACAAAATACAAACTCGAGAGAGAACCAACTAAGCCTTAGGAGTTAATAAGGCTTGTTGTGGGATGAGTTTCAATGGGTAGAGGAGACTTCCTTTTATAGGCTAAAAAAGTCCTCACCCTTCCACTCCTAAGCAATGTGGGATTTCTACACTATATGTATATAGCTCAACAATTACAAGTCCCTTTTCTAAACAATGTGGGACAAGTCTAAAATGAGCCATATCCAACATGACAAATAGTCAGAAGTCTAAAATGATATAAAATCAAGCTGATTTAAATCTTTATTCTCAACAAACATAAGGAAACAAACAACTTATTAAACTCTGACATTGTATAGAGAGTGAGTTCCAAAGCTTAACACACTAAAGAAACACAAAATAAAGCAGCAGACATGTGATCCTCACATAGGAAATTCTTGGAGAAACAGTGACTTGACATCATCTTTAACATATGCTGGGAATGTGAATCCGTCATGATACTTATAAAGAAAATCCATCACCCGTGAAAGGTTGAGATAAAATTTGAGAATTATGGGCGAGACAACGTTCGGTTTCATACGTTGCTGGTTGATGTCTTTCCATGCATCGACCACCATTTGCTGGATCACTTCAACAGCTTCTGCTTCTGATGCATTCTTTTCATTCATGTAACACTCCACGCTTGAAGGACAGTCCCCCCTTCTTTGCTCAAACTACATGTATGACACGCTTATTCATTATCGATCTTAATCCCGCTCATTACTAGTTATAACTGTTATTTAAAGTCCGATCGAGATAGTAAAATATTAATAAATGAAGATTAAACTCATCTTTAGGTCTCTGTATTTTCAAAATTTTGTTTGTTGTGTCATTTTCAAATTTTTATTTTTATTTAGTCCGTGTACTTAATTTATTTTGAATTTCTAAGTATTTTTTGCGGATGAAAAAAGAGAGTGCATAACACTGGCCGCGTGAAACACGCGTGAGACAAAATTTAAATGTCCAACTATTTTAAACGTTAAACCGATTGAATAACAAACTTTTATAAGAGATTAGATAAACATAATATTGGTCTTTTTAATGGATTAAGCCATAAATAAATATTTTGAGATATTTACCTCATGTGATTGTATGTCATCCATTAGACGACAGATTAACATGGCGGCTTCAAGAATTTTTGGGCGTTTCTGAACCCATTCATATTCTCTTAATCCCACTAAATCCCCCATTCCAAACAAAGATGCTGCTGTTATGGGATTGTAACAACTAGTGATTATTCCATTGCTCACGTACTCCTTCAGCGTCGGCACATCACCGCCATAAAACCATTTTGCCTCTACCAAGTAGGCTCTGGCGAGTTCTTTGAACTAAAAAGTAAAAGGATATATATATATATATATGAACATAGTTCAAAAAACAATATAGTTTAATATGTAGATTAATAATATATTAAACATTTCCGTGAATGTTAGTTTTAAATTAATATAAACAAATTATATCAGTAGTGATTGAACATTTTCAAATCTTTTAATTTAGTGTTTCAATTAGTGTTTCAATTTTTTTTTAAATATATCGATCAAAGAGTTCTTTTAACTGTTTTTCGGTCACTAGTTTTTATTTAAACTTATATGTTAAATTGGTGAAAAATAACTATTAAATGTGCAATGATACACTTATATAAGTGGAATTAAAATGTCAAACCATATCAACAAATTTAAAAAATCATTTTTAGCCTTGTTACTATGCTCCAGTGATCAAAAAATGGTTAAAAAAAGCTAATTTGATTCACTTTATAAAAGTTGAAACATTAATTTTTTTAAAAAAAAGTTTAAACACTCAATAATAAATTTTAAAAAGTTCAGACACCGATAGTGTAATTTATCCTAAAATATAAACTTACTGCCTCTTTTAGAAAAGTAAGTTTGTAAGACATTCCTTCCTTGGTATTGTTTTCTGTTTCATCAAAAAGATCCAACAGTGACTTGTAAAGAACTTGCAGGTACTCTGGTAGCTCATGCGCAGCACTCATGTCTACCCTGTAAATTTGAAATAAAGTAAGAAAATATATACTTTTTTGTATAAGAGATTACATAAATTTCAAAATCGATCAAACCTCTGAAATGCAGTTGTAAAACGCTCGAGTTCGTCGAGGGTACCGTATGCATCATATGTATCGTCCAACACGGTGATTAGATTGGCATACATCGTTACCATCAAGCGAGAAGACGAAAATTGAGGCTCGTAATGAGCTGAAATTGCCCAAATATAATTCTCCACAAGTCTATCTCTAGCATAAGGAAGCTTTTCAGGAAGATTTATGCCTTCCCACCATCTAAATTATAAATAGATAATAATAATAAATCTCTCTATATATACAACTGATAGAGAAGTAAAGTTACAATAATAATATTTATTGAAATTCAATCTTAAGATTTTTTATTTTTATTATTCAATATAGAATAAAAATTAAACAAGAAATAATTAAAAACAGGTAAAATAAATAAAATTCATGTGGTATTCAAGAAGCTAAAATATGAACATACCCTGTGACCATAGCAAGCTCCTTCTTGTAGAGTATTTGCAATCGATTAAAATCAAGCTTGGCAAACTTGAGGAGAGTTTGGTTTCTAGACTCTTCTCCTTGGTAAAAGGAAATAAAAAGCCTGTGTTCTATTCTTTCAATTCCTTGGTGGAATGGCCGATAAAGAGCATTTTTTATATGTTTTGCAAGATTAGGGCTACAATTTTCAGCCAAAATCTCCAAGTGATGCCTTGTAAAAACAAGGGCTTCATCAAGAATATCTTCTTCATGCACACTCAGAAACGTAGCTTCGTACAAGCTCAGCAGCCCTCTCACATCATTGGTCATGCTTTCCTTGAACTCACCATGGATGTTCTTGAATTTGTTAAACACATCTGGTTCAAGTTAAATGATTTAGTTTCTAAAAAAAAAGTACCACACTTACTTTTATTTAGTACAGTATTAATTTTTATTTTTTCATTTTATTTCTTATATATTTTACTATAATTAATAACGATATATATGACAATTATTTAATAAAGTAATAATTAAGTGCTCATAATTCTGGATAGTTTTTTTTTTTAAAAATAGTGAATATCAGAGGGAGTAGTTACTTTATAATAAAAATTAATAACAAAATATATTTATCTACCCACAACTATATTATCCAAGATGGAGTCATGATCGAATATTAGAGGGGCCAATTAATTATACAAAATATAGCAATCTAAACAGAATATATATGCATGTGAGTGGGACTTACCACAAGACATTTTATATCCATGTTGTCTCAAAACTCGGAACAAAATTGCGAGTTCGTAGAGGTCGTAATCTTTCTGATCAAGAAGATCAGGAAGAGCGATGAAAGTATGATTTAATTGTTCATCTATTTCATTTTCAAATTGATACGAAACACCGAGACGGCATAACAAATTGATGAACTCAATATTCTCCATTAACTCCCTTCTAGATGCTCTTAACATTTCCTTCACTACCTTTTTGAGAGTTTCCACCTCTTCAGTGTATGATTCAAAATCCTGTACAAACATTTGAAGCTACGAATTAGAATCTGATCGGTAGTAAGAGCTATTTGGAGTATAGAGTTGTTAAATTTTGTCCTAACTTTTTTTTGTTAAATATATTATGACTTTTGAAATTTGCCAATTTGGTTCGTCATTTATTTGATTTTTGTCAAATATATCCACATATACTCAGCTCTTGGGTATATTTGACAAACATCAAATAAATGACAGAATATGTTGAGTAGATAAGTTCATTTTGCTTTTTTAAAAAAGTATTTGAAATTGATCTATTGCCTTATTATAAATTTTTTTTCAAAATTTTGGTTAAATTTCAAATGCTTTAAGGATAAAAAATATTAGAAGCTACTAAATTTTAGCCTAATTTTTAAAAGTATTTGAGATTGATTCTTGTTTTTAGGATTATTGAACCTTCAAATTTTTTTACCGAATTTTTCATTTGCTGATTAACACTTGATATTTTTATAAAATCTCACAAAAAAATTACCAAGAAAGTAGAATGCGGGTGTGACGTGAATATTTTATTTATTAAGATCTAGTCCGTATTTCAGTTTTACATCAGACTTTTTAATTAAATTTCATGAAAGTATCATCCAATGATCAACAAATTAAAATTCGGTAACTTAAAAAAAAAAATCAAACTCGAATACTCCTTTCGAAATTAAGCTAAAATTCAGTTACTTCGGATATATTTTTAACCTTGTTTTAACTGTTTTAACATAAAAAAATATAAACAAAACATGCTTAGAATATAACTACTTACTGAATCTACTGTAGAGGATAACGCAGCAAAACTGTCACCCCAAACTGTAGGGGGGAAGTCTGCCAATGGACGAAAGACATCTGGCTGCTTATTTTGAGTGGCCATTTCTGAATGATCATTAGCAAAAGATGGTGAGTTTATTTATAGTGAGGTCGAATGCTGGATAAACATACATAGGAGTAGGTCATTCCCACTACAGACTCAATAAAGGTTTGTTTGGGGAATGATTACAATAAATTAATGACAAAAAGAAAAATAAAGTAACATAATTGGTCACAGCTTGCTATTAGTTTATATGAAGTATATATCATAATTTGGGTGCATGTGGTTTGGTTTGAACGATTTATCCAAACAAATTATTCTGATATGACAAATTTTTAAACCAAAATCAAATCTGACATATTATAAATTAGCAAACTTGGTTAGATTTGATTTGATAATTTTTTCTTTGAAACCATTTCAAACCATCATCAAACAGTCATTTATTTATTATTTAAGATAAAAAAAATTAATAATTTAAAATTATTTATTCATCTTAAAAATAAATATTATATTTATGTAACAAATTATAATAATGACTAACAAATAAAAAACAAATATTTTATAAAATTGTTATATTATAAAATTTTAAATTTATTAATATAATATCTTAATATTATGGAAGTGTAACATATATTGGTCGATAATAAATATACAAATAGTTATTTTATCAGAAGATATTTAAATATATTAATAGTGATATAAATTTTATTTTTAAATTAATAATATTTACAATTTTAATAAAAATATGTATGTATGTATGTATGTATATTGGTTTGCTTTGGTTTATGTTGGTTTATAATTTTTAAAACTGCAAATCAGACCAATAATTTTTTTTTTTTTCAAACCAACAATCTTGTAGATTGTAATATTTAGTTTGATTTGGTTGGATTAATTTGACTTGTGTTGGAATATGCCTAGAATTCTAATTCCTATTTGTATTAGGACTCTATTAATGAAGTGTTTGGGAGAAGGATAACTTTGTTATCATTGGCTAACTAGGAAGTATAAATCCAATTAGGATTAATATTCCTAATGCCATATAGACTATTTATTCACTATATATACACTACCTTATTCACCTTTTAGAAGAGACCAAAAACCGAACACACAATGTAGACGTTGATGTGAATAAGGGGAAAAGGGGGGGTGTGTGATGTGAGGAATATAAGTTAATTCTTACCTTTTTGGGTACTTCTTGTAGAGAGGGAAACACTTTGTGGGTTTTTCTTCTAAGGGCATATTTGTTAGAGATGTTCTCTATTTGGTGATTCTCCACCAATTTTGTACTCCTTTTGATGATTAGTGGATGGCTCGAATCTTTCGTCCGTGGATGTACGCTTTAATGCAGAACCACGTAAATCTCTTGTGTTATTTATTATTTTGCTATATTGTTATTTGTTGATCAAATTCATTATTAAATACCTACCAATGGTTTCGATTCCGCTGCGCATACCAATCCGGTCAAGAACCGGTCACGACAATTGGTACCAAAGATTCAACAATCGGTATCAATGTTACAACAATTGGTATCAGAGCCAATTTGGTTTTCAGATTCAATTTTGGATTATGATTATGATGGCAAAGTATTATTTGAACGATTTCACAAGGCGCAATTACTTGACACAGAGAATATTTTTTGGAGATAGAGAAGCCACCAAATTTGGAAGTGCCGAAAGTCGTCAATTGAAGACAGACTTGGGTATTAAAATTCTTAAAATTCTTAAGGAGATTTTTGTGATGGAGATTAATATGCTACTTTAAACTACAAAGAAAAAGGTATGACTTTTCTAAACACACAACTATTTGAGGATTTTATAGAGCCTTTGTAAGATGAATGATTGGGGTAATCTCTTTATACTCTCATGAAATTCTATTAGTGATTTGAATTCAAAAATTGCTTTTAAGAGTTTGTTGAATGAAGAGTTCGTTTGGGCATAATCAGATTTTGATAAAATCATGATATTGCAAAAGAGATTTTGTTTTGATTAAGTAGCAATCTTAGACACAAGATGGATTACAATGTTTGTAATTTGAAACGGCGTCACTATTGAATCGCTCATAAGCCAATTTGTTTGGAGATAGGCAGAATATTTTTTATCCAAAATTTATGCAGATTCAGGTTGTTCATATCACATATGTGCCAATTTCAATTGGTTTTCCGTCTACAACTGAGTTGATAGTGGAGTGTAGTTATGGGTAACGGTCAATACATGCAGAATTTTGGGATACTGGTTCAGTCAAGGGCAAGATGCATAATGAGACGGTTAGAGCAATAATGAATGTTCAACATGGTTTCTATATGCACATGTCTGGTATCTCAATATATAAAACTATGAGTTTTATGGGTTATTTGGCGATGAAGTGAGATTGGATGCTGCACTTGTGATGTATGCTCATTGGGTTGGTCGACTTATGAAGATTAAGGGATATGCTACGACCTCAACATTTGTTTTTTGATTTAATCATTATAGGCTACTAATGACGTTTGTTTCTGGTATCAGTTTTAAGACCAACAAAATTCGAAGCTTCGTGAAATTTTGATTGATACACCCGAAGATAGTAAATCTTCAAGTCATTTTGGTTTCAGCAAGTTCAAGACGTTCTTAAAGCTTGTATGGTCCTCCTCAAAGAACCTCTTTTGGAATAAGTTCAGTTTGGACTTAAATGGAGAAGGTGGAGCACAACAGTAATCACAGTTTATTGGAGAATTCAAGTCAAGGTGGAGATTGTTGGAATATGCCTAGAATTCTAATTCCTATTTGTATTAAGACTCTATTAATGAAGTGTTTGGGAGAAGGATAACTTTGTTATCATTGGCTAACTAGGAAGTATAAATCCAATTAGGATTAATATTCCTAATGCCATATAGACTATTTATTCACTATATATACACTACCTTATTCACCTTTTAGAAGAGACCAAAAACCGAACACACAATGCAGACGTTGATGTGAATAAGGGGAAAAGGGGGGGGGGTGTGTGATGTGAGGAATATAAGTTAATTCTTACCTTTTTGGGTACTTCTTGTAGAGAGAGAAACACTTTGTGGGTTTTTCTTCTAAGGGCATATTTGTTAGAGATGTTCTTTATTTGGTGATTCTCCACCAATTTTGTACTCCTTTTGATGATTAGTGGATGGCTCGAATCTTTCGCCCGTGGATGTACGCTTTAATGCAGAACCACGTAAATCTCTTGTGTTATTTATTATTTTGCTATATTGTTATTTGTTGATCAAATTCATTATTAAATACCTACCAATGGTTTCGATTCCGCTGCGCATACCAATCCGGTCAAGAACCGGTCACGACAATTGGTACCAAAGATTCAACAATCGGTATCAATGTTACAATTTGAATTTTTTTTTTGTACAGCTCTAATTATAGTCCCTCGAACTAACTATAAAAGGTTTTATTTCAATAGTCACCTTCTTTTACTCTCAAAAATTGCTAACTGCTCTTCTTAAATTGAATTTGTTTCGACTGTCATTGGTTTTTTCATTGGCAAAATCTATGACTAGATTTACATATACTTTAAAAGAAGAAATTTTATTTATCAAAACAAATTATTTTTGAAATATGAAAGAAAAAATTTTAAAAAATCGAATATTAAGAAAACAACTCTATTTTTTGTTTGTCAGTTTTAGTTTAGGTTGTAGCATTAATACTAATTGTTGAAACTTTGGTATCAATTATTATGACTGATTGTGACCGAATTGGTATATGCGTAGAAATCGAAACCATTAGGTAGGTATTTAAGTTTAAATTTGATCCAATAAACTATAACATAGTAAAATAAATAAATAATACAAGAGATTT
Organism: Mercurialis annua; assembly: GCF_937616625.2. NCBI lineage: Eukaryota > Viridiplantae > Streptophyta > Magnoliopsida > Malpighiales > Euphorbiaceae > Mercurialis > Mercurialis annua. Next base: position 68,785,367 of record NC_065570.1, read on the forward strand.
ACAAAATTTGCAATTACGGTTACATCCATGAGTAAAAGAGCCATCAACTACTTATAAAAGGATTACAATATTGATGGAGAATCACCTATAAAAAACATATCTAGTAAATATATCTTTAGAAAGAAAAAAGATCTATTAAGTGTTCAACTCTGTATAAAGAGTAATTCATGAGGGTTAAGATTAACTTATACTCATCACATCAGGCACACTCCATTTTCTCCTTATTCACACAAATCTTTGATTGCATTAAATTTTCGGTTCAATTCTAAAGAATAAATAAGGTATAGGGTAATATATTTGTCAAACAAAAAAAGGTATAGGATATATGTAAGATAAATTCTCTTTGTACTCCTAATTGGATCATTCATCCTAATTGCCAATGATAAAAAATAATTCTTTATCCAAATACTTCACCAATAAAATCCTAATACAAATAGAAGTTCTATATTCATAATTGCCGAATGTTAAAGCAATATTTGTTATAAGATCAATGAATCAAGTTGCTCAATTACTTATTAAGATGGCTTATTCTATATTTCAATTTTCATTGCTCAAACACCGTTTTGAGTGTTTTTGTTTGTCTTCTCTTTTGCAGGAGTTTTATTTTGGCTTAATAGCAAAAAAAACCAAACCTTTACTACTTATTGCAATTATATCCCAACCTTTTAATTTTTACAATAATATCCAAATTGCATTATTTTGTTGCAATAATATCCAAATTGCACTTTTTATGTAATTTTTTTTGAGTTTTTTGCCATTTTTTGGGACTTTATTATACTTTTATACATCAAAACATAATAATAGCGTAATATCTTAATTGAAAACAAAAAGTTTAGCCATCAATTTGACTATTATTACTACAAAAAATGCAATTTGGATATTATTGCAACAAAAAAATGCAATTTGAATATTATTGCAAAAATTAAAAGATTTGGATATAATTGCAACAAGTTGTAAAAGTTTGGTTATTTTTACCATTAGGCCTTTTATTTTTGGTAGGAGTTTGTTATATTTTTCTATGGACAGATCTATATTTATTTTGAAGAAAGAGATTTTAAGAATTGTCCAACATATTGGTTGAATATTAAGCAAATGAAGTTGTGGAAATAAAAAAGTTGAAGATAATTTTATTTTTAATTTATCAGCTTAAGATTACAAATTTTGTGTTCTTAATTAACGGATTTAGAATAATATTTACTGTAAAATTGGAAAGTCAAGCTGCTCGATTACTTATTAAGGTGGCTTATTCTATATTCGATTTTTCATTGCTCAAATTTGACAAAAAAAACATATTGTACTTAGATTGCTTATTTCAATGATATTATTACTTTTGAGAAAAAAGCGATTTATAATGTAGGTAACATTTATTATTTTAATGTGAATAATATTAATTAAAATATCAATTTTATTCTTTAGTAATTCAAAAAAACATTATGATTATGGGTCATAAAAAAAATCACGACCTTTATTTTCATTTTAATCACGACTTTTAAAAAGTGGCATTTAAAGGCACGGCCTTTCAATTTTTTTCATATTCATCATTTCAATGTATTTTTGTTGACTAAATTTTCACTAAACCATTAATTTCCAAATTATAAATCGATAATCGATACAAAATCTTATATCTTTCGGTTAGAGTATGTAGGATTATGAATTTTTAGTCATAAAAAATATACCGAATTTTATTTTGATGATCGAATTGAAAAAAAATGAAAAGTCGTGTATATAAATGTCAACTTTTAAAAATCGTGATTAAAATGAAACTACATGTAAAAGTCGTGATTGTATATATAATTAATCCTATGATTATTTTTATTGAATTTATCATCAATAATCACTTTATTATCCAACAGATAGTTAATATTGAATTTGATTTTTTAATTGTATTTTCAATCTCAATAAGCAAATATTTATATAAGGGTGGAGATACTTTGGTATTTTAAACACGCTTAAATGCTCCAAAAATCACTAACTTTCGTGTGTTTTTTGTATTTAACACGAACTTTTAATTTTGGCATATAAATACATGAACTATCAAATTTTTGTAATAATAACACGGGCACCGTCTTTGACATAAAAATGCACCGTTTTTGACATAAAACGGCACCGTTTTTTTTAGAAAAATGCAAACGTGGTCTTATATGCAAAAATTAGATAGTTCATGTATTTATATGCTAAAATTAAAAGTTCGTTTTATATACCAAAAATACGCGAAAGTTGTTGATTTTTGATGCATTTAAGTCTTTTAAAAATATACAATGAAGCAACCAATGGGGGTTGGTTCAAGTGGTAAGCGGCTTGGTATCGCTTAAGCAAGGTCTCGGGTTCGAGTCCTTGTGAATGCAGAAAATTCCCACTGGCAGACTCACCCACCATGCCAGGTGCGCGACGCGGGTCGGATCCGGATTAGTCAAGGCGAAGCCTTGGAAACCGGATGGGCTTACCAAAAAAAAATATACAATGAAGCAATATGTATTTATCTACCCATAATTTTAGGTCATTATAGACACCTATTTTTTGAACATTGAAAAAAACAATATGAACTGAAGCATTGAATCATAATTTTCAAAGAGATACGTTCGAATGACGAGCTATTAATCAATTTGAATAAATTTAAAGGACTAGATTGACACATAACAACAGATTTAAGGGATTGAATCGTAATTATCGGGAATGGCCCATTAAAAATCAAAGGAACTGCTTATATAAGTCTGCAAAATTGAACTAATTCCAAAGATTTAAAAGTTTATAGATCAAATTGTTGAACTGTATGTTTTGGAAGACAATGCATGAAAATTATAACTTAATAGCCTTAAAAGCATTTTTTACATTTTCAGGGATGAAAATGACATATTTATTACTTTTTCAAAACTAAATATATATTTTATTTTTTTTGATAAAAAAATGTATTTAGTTAATTAATTGAAGTAATGAATAATTATCTATATAAAACCCTAAAAACACTCCAACTGACCTAGTCAAAAGTACTATAAATACCATCTTAACAACTATAAACCCAGAAGAAAAACCCGATATGATATAGTTGTTTTTTTAACAAAAAAAATTAAAACCACTAGACTATCTGTATAAATTATAAAGGCGTGAAAAAAAACCGTTTCTATATAAAAAAAAAAGCACATAAAAAGCCTAAAAGACAATTGATGAATCTGACAATATTAGAAGGGTAAATCTACTATATATATATAAAGCAGGATATTTTTTCCCATGCTTTGAGAATTTGACACTTGGCACATTCCTATTCGTTTTGAAAAAATATTACTTTAATTGCTTTAATCATTATTCTCACAATTTAATAAATCTACATTTATTGTTTTATTAACCTTTATTATAAATTGATAACTTGATATGAAAATGAGAATATTAATAATAATAAACAAACTATTTATTTAGTAATTTTTATTTTATTTATTCTCAGAAAAAATCCACCAATTATTATAAGTTTATAACTTACTCTTCCATCCTTTTTCTATTTTTAGCTATGAATTAAAGATATTATTAAATATAATTTATATCCTATTTTGAATCAACTTTCTATATGTTAATTACATTAATGAATACAAAATACTATCGAATATAATTTATACCCTATTTTAAATCAACATTCTATATGTTAACTGCATTAATAATGGCTAATCATAGACATAAAATCTAATAAAAACAAAAGTAGACAATTATATATTAAATTTAAACACTCAACTTATAAATCACCTTTTTACAGAAAAAAAATATATTTTTATAGACATAACAATAAATAAAAAATCAACTACATATTAGATAATTATTTATAATAAGATATCTTCTTATTATATAGAGCCAAAATTGAATAATTCCATAAAATTTTAATAAATATTTTTTCATCTTTAACTATAAAATTACAATTATAATTAGTTTAAAATTTATGATAATTTTATCTTAATCGACACAAAATTTATATTTTAATTTTATGTCTAATTGGATTAAAAAGCTATAGCTAATTTTGATTAGTATGGTATAATTAATGGATTTAATGCATTAATTGGATATTAATTATCTAATATCATAACATTCCTTTTTAAATTGCTATAATTTTGTTGGTAACATTCTCTTTAAAAAATCCTACAACCTTTTCTTCACATTTTTTTTGTTGAAAATTACGTTTCTACTAATCTTATAGAAAGTAGTTAATGCTATAATTAATTGATTTAATTATACTTATTTGTAGTGCTAATTTAATATGGAAACCATTATTTGCTAACATTTAATCTGATATGGAAATAATTGACTGTTACCGTTTCCTTTGTTTACATTTTAATTATTCATACATTATCAATTAATTTAATGTTATAAAATAAAATAATTGTCAAATAATATAGAATTATAAAAAATTAAAGAGATATATAATTGTCAAATAATATAGAATTATAAAAAATTAAAAAGAAAAAAAGAAAAATTTAAAAAATATGTTTTAATTAATTTTTTTATATCCAAAAATTAGTATATAGAAGGAAGGGAATAAAATAAACATATAATGAATTTCTATTAATACAATTTTTGGGTATAAATAAAGGAATTTCAGCTTAAATTATGACTATCATAAAATTTAGACCATCATCTTACCATAATAATCATAACCAAAACAATTGATTTTCCTTGTAATAAATGATAATATTGAAAACTTTTTAAAACGTTCTCAATGCATTAATGTTCAAAAAACTTTTAATTTACCCATAAATCAACATAATATATACCCATGTTTTGGTTCGTCTTCATTACTAAATACTTTTCTGGTAAGATTTTTGTTCTTGTTTTGTTCTTCACTACAAAAAATCGTCATGTTTTATAGATATTTTATTTTTAATTTTGCGCTGCAGATTTTTTTGTTGTAATTGAATTTAAAAATTGTAATGACTTCAATTGTGGATGAAGCAAGAAAGGTACAATATTGATGGTCATCATTTTTATTTTCTACATGGATTTATAGAATTTTAATTTATTATTAATATTTATATTGTGTTTGATTGTAGGGGAAGACAAATGAAATAATAAGGTCTGTATAATTTTGATATATTATTGAATGTATATTGTGTTTCATTGTAGGTGATGACGAATAATATTGAAGTTGATAATAAAAGGGTAAGTAAAATTGTTGTGTGTGATGATCATGATAAAAAAATTTTGTGAAATTAATTTTTGAGAAAATGAAAAATAAAACTCTTGGCAAAAAAAAAAGCCTAATGAAATTTGCATTGAAAAAATTCAACATAACTAATAAATATGTTTTTTTAATAGTAATTAAGAATTTAAATAGTATTTAAAAATAAATTTTGTTAACAATTGAAAATTTAACATTGTGTTTGATCTTAATGTTTCTTGTAATTATAATTGAGAATTTATATTAAAAATATTTAAAATAAGTTTAGTTTTGATAGCAATTGAGAAAACTATGATTAAATTTTATAGAAGGTTGCAGTTTGGTTGGCATTAACTTTTCAATAAAAATATAATAAATAATTTAATTTAAAATATTTTATCTATTTTTATTATAATTTTAATAATATAGTTTACTTTTGCATATGTTTAACAGCAAAAAAAACATGCCAATTATATTCATATATAATATATTAAGATGTACTCTTCCAATTTCGACACACTCCAAACAAAAATAAGCATGTTTTAGTATAAAGTTAAAGAATTTTTTTAAAATGATTACACTTGCCATAGTTATTTTATTTGTGAATTTCTTTTCATGTATGTTAATCAAATTATATTTGTATTAAATAAAAAAACAAATATAAAAATAGACTAAAAATATGTTTTAATATTTTTGATTTGATGGGTTAAAAATAGAAATAAGATTTGGATTGGTATAGGTTATGAGTAACAAAATTTTAATTTTATCAGGGTATAAAATTATTAATATAAAATCCAAGTTTTGGTACGTAAAATAACTTTTTATATATCTTTCAAATAATTTAGCAACTGTTAATTTTTTTTTAAAAAAAATACTAATTTTTCAAAATGTCAAGTAATTAAAGTTAAATTAGTTATATGTTTCTAGAATAATATAATAAAAATTTGAACTAAACAAAGAAATTTTTAATAATAAAAATATTATTAATATAGAACCCATTATATAAACTAAATTGGCATAAGTGCTCTTTTCAAATAATTCCAAAAAATTGACTAAAAATACGGGGAGTTAAGTGTTCAAAATAAATAAATAAATTAGTTTAAGTGGTTTTTTTGAAAAAAAACGCAAAAATAACTAAAAATATGAGTCACGGAGTGTCCAAAAAATAAACCAAAATTAGCTAAAGTGGTTTTTTCTAACAATATAAAAGATTTTTTGTTTGTAACTTTTTAAAACATTGAGTGACTAAAAAGTCTAAGAAGCGAGGAATAGTTATGTGTTCCTTTAAAAAGATTTTATATTTAGCCTTAAAAAATATAATGTTTTTTAAATTCTATATAAGTACTCCTTACAATTAAAAGAAGTACAGAGTACATATTAATTCATAAATAAAAAGCTATTCAAATAAAAAAATAAATAAAGTTTTACTTAATAATATTTTTAAAATATTAATAAAAATAAATTAAATAAATATTGTGCAACGCACAAGTCTAAAGCTAGTATTGTTATAAAACAGATGATACAATGGCCAACACAAAATATTAAAGCATACAGAAAGGTAATAATGATGACATTCATACAGAATAATGATGAATGTCTATTCTTCAATGGAAGAACGGACCCAGATCTGGATCTGTTCTTCCATTGAAGAACACACCCAAATTTGAGTTTGTTCGTCCTTTGAAGAACAGACCTGATACTGGACGATGGCGGTTTTTCCAGTCGGGTTTATGAATCGGAATCGGTTTTAATTTATTTAATTTAAAAAAATAGAAAAATTAAGATTTATTCATTTAAGAATTATTTGAATGTTTTTAAAGATTAAAGATTTATTTGTATTTTTTCAAATAGAAAAATATATGTTATTGTCCTTTTATTTAATGTTTTTGAAATTTTCATCTTCAAAGTAATTAAATTGATTTTTTTTTTAATTTGGAGTACAATTGAAACATAAAACCCCAAACTAGGGTAAAATTGGAGAAATTCCTACGTCGGAGTATAATTGCAAAAAGGGCTAAAGATGGGGGTTTTGAGTGATTAAGCCTTTAATGTACTCAAAACAAGTAATTGATGAACTTATTTGTTAATTAAATGGTAAAAGTATTTAGATGACTAATAAAAGAATAAGAAATGTTTATTCATTGATATTTTCAATAATTCAAATTTGATCAACCAATGTTGTAAGATTTTGCAATTGAACTCAAAACAAATATAATTTGATTCAATTTTTTTTTAAGTTTTCAAATAGATATTTCAAATTACATTTTGATTTCTAATACTTTATGCAAGACCAATATTACATTTTAAATTTATAAACTGGTCGAAAAGCTCAAAAAATATTCAATTGAGTCCAAATAAAAATATTATTTTAGAGTTTATTTATTATAAGTTGAACGATTTTTTCCTGGTCATCATAATTGGACAACAGACCGCCCGCAAAATCATGCATCCAAAATTACAGTACTATATCAAAATTACATATATTAGTAATAAAACTATAAAGATATGATAATTTTATTTTTGTATGGACAGAATATTTAAATATTGAAATTGCCAATTTAATTAATTTGATAAACATCCACTTTATTAAAATCATGCGACTTTTAAAATTAGTTTTTGATTGCAAGAATCTTGTTCATACACTTGAGAATAATTTTACTCAGAATACGACAGTATATACCAATTCAACTGCACGCACTATACTAGTGGATGGGTAAAGAAATAATATCATCGCATAAAATGAACTGGCAAGCATTTTTTTTCTTAATTTAATACATAATAATGCATGTCATATAACACATGGAGTATAATACTTCACCTTTGGAATCTCTTAAATTCTGCTCTTGTTGGTGCATTTCTGACTCATCATAATACATATAATAAACCTCCTTTGGAATCTCTTAAAACTAGGTTTTAGTGGGATGCATCAACTCTTATCAAGTACAAACATTTATTTAGTCCTTCACATAAAAGAATAAGGCCTAATTACTTAAAAACACCACACGTTGTAATTTTTTTTCGTTTATACCCCGACCTAATTTTTTTTCAATTGTACCCTATTTTGAATTTTTCATTTTCACCTCTACCCTTAAACATTAAATTGATCTTTTTTCATCTAAGTTAAAATAATCTTTCATTTTTAACCTATATTCTAATTAAACATAAATATTATTAATTTTACAAAACACTATCTCTTTTAAAAAAAATTAACTAATTATAAAAAAATTAAAAAATCCCGACAAAACTGTCGTCCGCCGCCGTCCTCCTTCCACGGAAGGAGAAGCCGCATGTTCCTCCGTGAAAGGAGGAATACTGTTCTTCCTTCCATGGAGGAACAGATCTGTTCCTCCATTTTGGAGAAACAAAGAACAACTATCTGTTCCTCCTCCATTTTCGAGGAACAAATTTGTTCTTTGTCCCTCCAAAATGGAGGAACAGCAATCTGTTCCACCATTTTAGAGGAACAGCGATCTGTTCCACCATTTTGGAGGAACAGATCAGTTCCTCCATGTTCCTCCTTCCATGGAGGAACATGAAGTAGAAGCTGCTGCTCCTCCTTTTTCGGAAAAGGGGCGGCGGTCCGGCGAACTCGGGCGGATGTGTTTAAAAATAAAATAAAAATTAATTTTTTTGTTTAAATTTAGTGACGGATCGGAGAAGTATAGTGGTAGATCGAAAAATGTTTTTAATAACTTAATTTTTTAATAAATTTTTAAAAACAATTAATTATGTGGACTTATTTAAAAAAAATTTAAAATTGAAGGACTTATTTGTATTTTTTCAAATAAGAAAAAATATGATAAAATCCTTCTATTTAATTGTTATTAACGTTTTTATCCTTAAATTATTTAAATTGTCAATTGTACCCTTAGTTTGGGTAGAGTTGAAAACGAAAAACCCGAAATAGGGTACAATTGAAAATTTTCCTACGTCGGGGTATAAACAAAAAAAATTTCAATATGGGGGTGTTTTTACGTAATTAGGCCATTATTTAAAAACCACCCACGTTAATTTTTTTATTTATTTATACCCTAACATAAAAAAAATCAATTATACCCTTTTTTGGTTTTTTCATTTCACCTCTATCCAAAAGTGTTAAATTGACCTCTTTTCATTCGGAAAAAAAAATCAAAATAATCATTTATTTTAAACCAATATTCTAATTAAACGTTAGTGTTATTAATCGTACAAAAACACATTCTTCCTCAAAAAATTTAACAAATAATAATTTTTTTATTTAATTTATAATAATTATTAATAATTTTTAAAATTTAAAAACATAAAACGAATGCGTTTTATACAAAATAAGATCGATTCATTAAAAAAATTTATAAATATTTTCATAAAAAGTGTTTTCCAAAAACGATTGTTCTTCAAAAAAGAACGACAGACCCATCGGGTATGTTCTTCCTTGAAGAACAGATCCGTCAGATCTGTTTTTCAAGATCTGTTCTTTACTTGAAGAACAGATAGATCCTTGTTGGATCTGTTCTTCAAGTTGAAGAACAAATCCACTTGAAGAACAGATCACGTTGGATTTGTTCTTCACTTGATCTGTTCTTCAAATTGTTTTTTTCTAATATTTGAATTAATTAATTTTTTTAATAAAATATAAAAAGTTAATTGATTATTAGTATTTATTTGAACGTTTTTAAAGTTAAAGAATTTATTTGTATTTTTTTAATGAAAAAAATATGACATAATCTTTTTATCTAGTTGTTTTTAATATTTTCATCTTTAAATTAATTAAATTGTCAAAAAATTTAATTTTGAAGTAGAGGTGAAACATGAAAAGTCAATAAAGGATAAAAATTATTTTTTTCCAACATCAGGGTATAAATGAAAAAAAATTAAAACTTGGATGGTTTTTAAGTAATTAATCTAAAAAAGCTGCCAAGTATTTCTTTTTATTAAGTGTTAGTAGTAGCAGATCTAAACCTTACAAAATTCGGCTAATAATCATTTCTGGCCCCTGATTTTTGGAGGTCCAATCACCAAATCTCATGATGTTTAAAAATGATCACAAAACCCTTTGATCATTGTGGCGGCTCTCGCTAAACCCCTTGAGGACGAAAATACCCCTGGCGCAAGTTTGTCAGCTGACATTCTCTAAAAAAAACTGACGGCGCCACATCAGCTGACACGTCATCAAAAAACACTAAAAAAATTAAAACACCCAAAATATCCCGAAAATTAATTAAAAAAATAAAAACAATAATCAAATCCAACTCAATCTAATCTAAACCATTCGGTCAACCCAGCCACCGCTGCCAACCAATCACCACCATCCGACCATCACCGCCATCCAAAAAGAACAGATCCACGCAAGGATCTATGCATGAACAAATCCCTGCGTGGATCTGTTCATGTGAACAAATCCCTGCGTGGATCTGTTCATGTGAACAAATTTATTGCGTGTGAGGATTTGTTCTTTTTGAATGACCGAAAAATTTTCCGGTCATCATTAAATCGAAGAAGATAACCGGAAAATTTTTCGGCGGTGGTTGGGTGGCGGTGGTAGTTGAGTCGGTTGTTAGGTTAATCGAGTGGTATAGCTTAGTTTGGGTTGGTTTGATTTTTTTATTTTTTTCTAAACTCAAATTAGAGGTATTTTTTAAGGTACTTTGCTGATGTGGCAGCTGACGTAGCGCCGTCAGTTTTCTTTTTAAAGAATGACAGTTAACTAAAAAAGATGGTACCAGAGGTACTTTGGTCATATTTAGAGTTTAATGAGCGCCACTATAAAAATTATGAAGTTTTGTGATTCTTTTTAAACATCAGGAAGTTCTGTGATCGGATCCCAAAAATTATAAGACACAAATGATTATTAGTCTTATTTCTAAGATAATATTTTTTTTCTGCCGCCTCACATCCTATTTTAAATTTTTTAGTCCCACCTCTGATAACACCTCACTCTTATTAATGCAGGCTTTTATTATTTTACGTGTTAGGTACATTAACTACTCCTCAACCTTATCTATATCAATTTGCATGCTACTTTTGGATGGCACAAACCCCTTAAAATTAGTTTTTAATGAGAGGCATAAACTTTTATCATGTACAAACATTTATATAGTCCTTCACATAAAATAAACTTTCAAGCAATTTTTCTCTAAATTTAATGGATCTTTTGACCCTTAAAATTATATTCATTAAACCATTTAACTTTATATTTTTCGGTCTAACCAATCTTACATCTCACCTTAGAAATTAATTAATCAGTAAATTATCATTTTTATAATTATTTAACCTATTCTTATCCAGCTGGCAGTGTTTAGTTACAAAATAAAAAATGCGCGTGAACATATACATTTTTAGCTGGCATGTTATAAATTTAAAGTTTATTTTTGATCCTTAAACTTGTACTGTTTTATCTACCTGACCAATGAACTTGTACTTTTTTTATCTTTATGACCTCTCTATCATCCAGTTTAACTCATTTGACCTCTCATTTTTGGTGATGTATCGTGTTAGTTGTTGTGGCTCAATCAACATTTTTCGCACATCAGCATATTTGTGCCTCACTCTCTTCTTCAGTTAAGCATATTTGCACATCAGCATATGGCATGCCAATTTCCTTCTAGTTAGCCTTTTTCATGTAAGAGTGGGCTAATTTTCATCTACAGTTCCTGAACTTTTATCCCTATTCTATTAAAATCCCTTTACTTTAAATTATAACCATCATCCTTAACTTTTAAATGGTAGAATGAAAACGATCCTTACCGATCTTTCCGTCCAATTTTTTTGACCTAAATATAATGCTGATCAAGATAAAGAACGAGGGGGCTAAAGTAAAAACTTTAACTAACGTGTTATTTTCCAATATTTGCATCTTTTATTTAGGTTTAGTTGCTTTAGAGAGTAGAGATCACGAACTTTAACGTGTTTTGCAATTTAAACACGAACTTTTAGATTATTATCATAATTTTTTTTAAATAAAATACAAACCTATTAAATAGTATTGTATTGTGTATATTAAAACTGATTTTTCTGTTATTATTATTTAATTGTTTTTTTTATCATACTTTTTTTATAAATTTAAGTTTTCAATTCTGTTTAGAACTAAATTTTATTATGCTTATTTTAGTTTTAAACAACTAGTTAGTAACTAAACATTCTAAATAATAAAAGAGGATTAATTTCCTCTAAAATATATTTGAAACAAATACTATAATTGCAAGCTCATAAATTGTAAAAAAAATCTGAACTGTTGAATGCGTTTGTAATTTAAACTAAACTTTTTAAGTTTCATAATACTATCCCGTTTTCATTATTTCGCTGCAATTCTAGCCAATCTTTCCTAATTAACTTAATTATCTCAATTTCAATTGAATTTATATACTAACCCCATAATTAGCATAATCCATTTTTCAAAATTTCAAAATTTAAATTTTAATTTAAAAAAAATAACATTAAAGTCTAATTTTAAATTCTTTAACTTTTCGGTGGTTGAAGAGAAAAAAAAACATTTGAAATTAAAAATGATCAGAAAAAATTAAATAAAGCAAATAAATACTGTACTTAGGTGAAAGATTAGGAAAATTAAGATTGATTGGAAAAAAATGGATAGATTGCAGCAAAATGATGAAATCGAGATATTATTATAAAAACTAAAAAAATTTAGTTTAAATTGCAGCTACCCGTAAAAGTTTGGTTATTAACACTAGGAACAAAGTTTGGACTAAAGTCGGTAACGATTTATCATTCGTTTAGAAGGAAATCAGAAAATGTGTTTTTTTTAAATTATTTGTAAGGAACATTTTCTTATTAAAAGTAAATTCCGTATCAACAATGGGGAATCTATTTCATTTTCGAATAACAAATTTAGTTTTTTAAAATTTATTTATAATTTTAAAAAAATTGATGCTTTCATAGTAATATAATTCAAACTATTTAAAATATTTAACTAGTAGTTAAATTAAGAGTATGATGGAAAGTTAATTAAAATAAACTAATTTAATTTTCATTTTTTAATTTTCACGTAAATCTAATTCGACCTATTTTTGCGAGACGGAGAGGGTATATAAAAGTTCCCTACCTCAAATTTTTAATAATTATAATTTTTATTATATTTAATTTTTTTAGTTAAATTTTGTCTTACCTTAAATTCTAGTCTGACTTGGTCACTGAAGGAGGTTTTAGTTAGAAAATAAATTGGTGATAGTTATGTCATAACCTTTTTATGTAAAGGAGAAATCATAATTTTTAAAAATTATGAGAAAAATAGTAATTTGAACATAAATTTATAAAGATAAACATAATTGATGAAAGTTAAAGTTGCAAAATAAATTAGAATATCAATCAAACCACATTCGAATTTGGAGCGTGCTTATATTTTTCAATTCAATGGTAGATGTTAGATGATCAATGCGGATTGGAATTGGAGTCGTCGTTTGCGTCTTGTTGAGGAGGAAATTTTGTGCGTACATATAGCCTTCATGGAAGTGTTGTGCTCAAATGCCATCACCCATTTCTCAGTAGGATCACCAACCCACGTAGTAAAACAAGAAACCTAACTTATATATATATTAGAGATATAAGCCTTCTCCGGTAACGGCGAAATACCACAAGTAAATGATAGTCAAGTGAGTAATATAGAACAGTAATATCGTATCCACAAAGAAAGCTATCACTATCTATCTAATTATGATTCTGAATCTGTCTAGCAATTAAAAATAGTTGAAAAAAAAACTAAAAACTATAATGAACTAAAACTAAAATTAAATATAGTTTAAAACTACGATAAAAGAACGAGGATTACTTACTTCTTATGCTATTTATCAAATCAGTTATGGATTATATTGTAGTTCAGGTTATTCGAACGTACCTGCACCACTCTCTTGAGTACATTACAGACAAAAATCCAATTAAACAAATAATTCACTCTTATATAATGATTAACCTAGTTTCTTTTTTTATCAATTGGAATTTACTAAGCAAACCCTATTATAGTCTTCAATAGCTTTTCTCAGACTCCTTTTGATTACAAATATTATAATTCTAGATTTGATTACTATGGTATGGATTTTTATAAGATCTTGACTGTATTTTATTTTTTTGATCTTGTATTCTCCTGTCTCAAAGTCGTATAGTTTTAATTATATGTAAGCTCTTGAATCGAGAAGTGTGTTTTTAGACACTTTTCGTGGTTTTCTTAATATAATGTTTATTCATAAAAAATCCAAAAAATAACTCTAACAACTTTTTAAAACTCACTCTATTTTATAATTTTGGCCTTTTTGCTCAACATGTATAGTTTTATTATTTACATCTCTACAAAAATTCTTTTACAGTTTTTTACTTTTGTAAATTATTTATTTAATTTATTAATATTAATTTAATTAATTATATTCTACAATAAAATATATATTTAAATGTTATAATTCTATAAATCTATATGTTAATTATTATATTCTTTTACATACAGTTTATAATAAAATTAAGTAATTAATATTAAAATATATAAAAAGTTGCATATATTATAAATTAGTAACAGTAGATATTAGACAAGTAATAATATTTAAATAAATTAGAAAAATAATAATATTTTAATATTAAAAATAAAAATAACAATTATAATTACGTAATTTTTTAGTACGTGTTTATTTAAATATAATCTTTTTAATATATGAAAAAATGATATTGTATTTGATTTAAATAAGTAAAAATTAGTTACTTTTAAATTTATATTATTTTTTTATTAATATAAATTATTATTTTTAATTTCTAGATGAATATAAAAATTAAATTTAAGTATAAACTGTCAAGAAGGGGTGAAGTCAGAAACTATTTTAAAGGGGGTCAAATTTTTATATTTCAACAGAAAATATGAAATAAGATGGTCAATATATATTAACAATGAGAGTAATATTTAATTTAAGCTAATTAATATAGTAATTTAATGCAATTTTTATCTTTTAAAGATGGTCAATTAACTACCTTGTGTATAAGGTGCCTTCGCTCATAATGAAAATAGTACAAATTTTTTCTAGATATAAATAGGGAAATTTCTATAAATAGAGCAAAAACGTTAAAACTGCAAAATAGAACTTTATAAAATTATTTGAAAAGAAAATCACTTTACCTCCTCAACTTAGCATAAAATATCAAAAACATTCAAAGCTATAAAACCGGATCACTTTTACCCTGAACTTGGAAAAACCGACTCAAAAACCCCCCCTATACTGATGTGGCACCTTATTTGAAGAGCGGGTTTCTAGTTAATCATAAATTACTATAATTAATTTTTTAATACTAATTAATCATAATTAAACTCGAATTAATCTAGGGGCCATTTTGAACATTTTTTAGAAAGAAATTTCAATTTTTTTAAAATTCCGGCGAGGAGGCTCCTCCTCCTCGCCGGAGAAGAGGAGCTGCTGCTCCTTTTCTTAGAGGAGCAACATCTCCTCGAATCTTTGCTCCTCGCCTGAGGAGCGATTTGCTCCTCAGGCGAGAAGCAGATCTAAACAGACCAAGAAGTGATGAACAGACCCATCATGTCCGTTTCGGGGAATCAGT
The DNA here is from genome assembly GCF_937616625.2 of Mercurialis annua. Lineage (NCBI taxonomy): Eukaryota > Viridiplantae > Streptophyta > Magnoliopsida > Malpighiales > Euphorbiaceae > Mercurialis > Mercurialis annua. The sequence continues at coordinate 68,801,019 of NC_065570.1, forward strand.
TTTTTTTACGGTTTTTGATTTTATTAAAATTATTGATAGTTATATAAATAATATAAAAAAAGTTTAATTTTTTTGTGTTAAAAATTCACAATTGGGGGGTGGGGGGGTTTAATTTGTTATATAAAGTTTTAAATTGAAAGAATTAAATTGTTTTTTTAAATTATTAGGTATTAATTTAAAATGTTAAAAAATAATTAGGACCATTTTAAATCTTTTTTTACAAAAACCACTTTGAAAAAATAAAACCATCATTAAAACCAGAGAGTATATCTCACTTTTTGGGTGAGAGTGGGAAGAGGAGGTTTTGACCCGATTTTGCCAAGTTCAGAGTAAAAGTTATCCCTTTTTGCTAATTGTAACGTTTTTAATATTTTGTGCCAAGTTGAGTGAGTAAAGTGATCCTTTTTCAAAATTATTGATTACAAAAAAAATTCATGAAATTTATAAAAATGAATTAAAATTACTTTATAGTATATGATAAGACCACTTCAAAATAAAGTTGAATAAAAGATGCCCTAATACATATAATAAACATCAACTTTATCAAAAGTCATGTCGGGTTTGGACAGTCCTTTTAAAACTAGTTATTGCTGCTCCTTTCGATTCATAATATTTGTCGCATTTGATTTTTTTTTTAGTTCATAATATTTGTCACATTAGAGTTTTGAAAAAATATTAATTGTTAATTTTCCAAATTTATCCTTAGCAATAAATAACTTAATAAAGTTAAAAAGACTAGACAAATATAAAAGTAGTGGTAATTAATATGAACAGTATAATAAAAATATATATAAATTAAAATATATTTATTAATTTTTTAATTTATGTGAAATAGCTGAATACGATAAATATTGACCGAAAGGAGTATTATATTTTATATAAACACTATGAGCAGAAATGATAATTTATTATCTAGATTGGATCTGAAAATATTCTCTTACACAAATTATAATATTTCAAAATGTCAGATGATAAGAGTATAGTGGGTCTACTGTGAATGGAATAACTAACTCGGGATATCTATCACTAGGGGTGTCAAAATGGGTCATGACACGATAACACAATTCGCCTAATCCGTAAATTTGACGAATTTGGATTGAGGTTTAGCGGGTTCGTGTCGAAAACGTGTCTACCCGTTTATGACACAAAATAAATGGGTCGTGTCACGGGTTGACTCGCGAACCCATCTAACTCACTTAACCCGTTTACAAATTATATTATTTATAATAATATAAAAATAAAATAGTTATAAATATAAAAAATAAAAATAAAATTATTAAATTAACTATATTAATATATATAAATAAAGTTAATTATATTAAAATCTTATAATTTGAATATTAATTGATAAATTTGGGGTTAAAATTATATTTATATGATTTAAAATATTCGTAAATGTTAAGTGGGTCGTATTAGCCGTGTAATTGTGTTAATCGTGTTACCCGTTTATCTTAACGTGTTAATCGTGTCGTGTCGTGTCACTCGTTTAAAATTCGTGTCGTGTTGGGGTTGAGAATTTTGACACGATTAGTTAAGTAGGTCGTGTTCGTGTTGACCCTAATCGTGTCAACAGAGTGGGTCGACACGACACGAACACGACCCGCCAACCCATTTTGACACCCCTATCTATTACTGTGTTATAAGCGCTATATGACAAATTGTTAAAGTATGGATTTAAATCTTTTCACAAATGTTCTCCTTTCTAATTATTAAAAAAACACAAAATATTTAAACTATCATTGTTATTTTATTTTAATAACTGAATTTTAATTTGTTTTATTTTATTTATGAAATTTAGATTTTAATTCAATAGAAATTTTACGATCAAAATAATATGGCAGCTGAATTTGCCACATGGCAATTATTTTCTTATATTTTTCCAAAAATTTATTAATCATGCATAATTTCAATTTAATAAGAAATTTTCTGTCAAATTATATATACATGTCAAGTTTTTAAGTGAAAAAAAAAAGTAAAATCGTACTGTCACTGAAAATCTCATTAAAATAAAATAGATATAAATTAATTATATTTATATTAAAATTAATAAATTAATATAAATAAATCATGACATTTCATTTGAATCTTCATTTTCTAAAATTGTTGTTAAATAGTTGCATCACTAACTTTTTACAAACACATTTTTCAGAGTAAATAACCCATCTGGAAGCTATTTAGTAGCTCTTCTTTCTTCTGATTGCACAATAGATTTTAATAAAATTAATTGAATAAAGAGTTTGGTTAACTGATGATATAGCAACTGATAAGATTAATGACAACTTAATTAAATTAGAGGGAAAATATTATGTTTTCATGCTATCATCTTCTGTGCAAGATTTCCAATTCCTATCACTGTAGATATATATTTTTTCCAAATGCACATCAAAATTTAAATTTTCACGTTGAGTTTTAAATTCATATAGAAAATTTAGATGGATTAAATTTTACAAAACAAAGTAATTTATTTCTGCTAAATGCAAAAAATTACTCTTCAGGATCAAAACATGGCAATGCTAAGTAAATTTTTTAAATCAACCTCAGCATTAGACCTTTTCGATGATTATTGAGGAATAAGTTACTTTAATGCTAATTCCACTCTAATATTTGTTAGTTCTTTAGAAAAATTATTCATATATAAAAAGAACCATATAACTAAATTACCAACAAAATATGTAATATTAAAATAACAAACAAAATAAATAAACAAAATAATTAAATTTAATCATTAACTTATGTTTGAATATTGTTAATAGTTTTGTTATAAAATTTTAAAGATAATTTCTCAAAAAATACTTTGTTAATTAATAAGTACAAAAATGGCTTTGTTTGGGTAGACATGCATAAATGAAATTATTAGCTAAGTAATTTTATAATGTAAAGGACACCCATTTTCCTAATTTTTATATGGTCTTAATTTTTTTTTCCAGGGGTCCAGTGACCCCCTTGGCCTATTAGTACGTCCGTTACTGCTTCCATGATCAATAATGATATATGAAAGAGGGTTTATTCCATATAATAGTTGTACTATGTCATATTTATAATAAGTCAATGAATATTTATGATAGATTTTTTTTTAATTATTACTAATTATTAATCGTAAAAAGTTTTATATGGTTAACGCACAATTGGTTTGTTGCACCATGCCATATTTATACAAATCAATGAGCATTTACGATAGGAACAGATATTGAATAACTAGTTGTACCATGGCGCAACAGTTGGATTGAATAATTTTCTATATGAAATATGGTATATACAGAATAAGGATTGCTAAATTTTGGCCTAATATTAAAAGGGTATTCGCAATTGATTCCTTTCTTCAGATAAATGAACTCTAATTCGATGATCCTTGATGAGCGTTTTGATAAAATCTAACCGAAAAACTTGTGTGGAATCAGAATACAGGTGTGATGTGGCAAGTGTGACATATATATTTTATTAATAAAGAGATAATATATCTGTATTTTGCTCCCACATCAACTTCTTTACTCAGATTTGTTAAAGTATTAATCAATAAGCAAAAAATTATAATTTACAGTGATAAAAAAGAATCAATCTCGAGTTTTTTTTTTTATGATTCTATTAGGAGTCCTGAACAGGTTCCAACTATAAAACGACACCTTTAAACTTTTCATATTCAGACTAATCCGCAATCGAGCCGGGTAGGTCTCTTATAGGAAGGAAAACTCCAACCCCAAAATTTTAACTCATTTGTTTTTTAACAAGAATAAAACGAATTCCATGTAAATATATTTAAATCGTGAATACTGACTGCCGAGCTGCACCTACACCTTTCATTATAAGTAAAGAATCTACGTAGTTAGCTGCAACCAATGGGTTTAGAAATCACCCCGTCATTTCCAATGTTGATTTTCTCTCTTTTCTTTGCCTTCCTCCTCTGGGTTCTAATACGGAAGAATTTCAAAAGCAGCAGCAGCGAACCCCTAAACCTACCCCCTGGACCACGAAAGCTACCCTTTATAGGAAATTTACACCAGTTAATCGGTGATCTACCCCATCGGATACTCGCCAATTGGGCGAAAAAATACGGACCTGTTATGAAAATTCAATTAGGAGAAGTTCCGGTAGTTATAATTTCTTCACGAGAAACTGCAAAAGAAATAATGACAACTCAAGATGTCGTCCTTGCACATAGGCCTCCGATGATAGTCTCAGATATCGTTTTCTATAAGGCTACTGATATGGCCTTCGCACCTTACGGCGAACACTGGAAGCAGCTGCGGAAAATCTGCATGACAGAACTCCTCTGTCCGACACGTGTACGGTTGCTCCGGTCAGTAAGGGAAGAAGCAGTATCAAATTTCATCCGTTCGATCGCTTCCGCTTCCAGCGAAGGAACTCCGGTCAACCTGAGTAAAATGCTGCACTCGTTAACGTGCACTGTTATTTCAAGAGCAACCTTTGGCGACGAATGCGAGGAACAAGAAGAAATCATACCAATTGCTGAAGAAGTTGTGAAAATGGTAACAGGTCTTTGCATCCCTGACCTCTTCCCATCTATCAAAATGCTTCCTGTTATTACTGGAATTCGGTCTAAACTCAAGAAATTGCAAAAGAAAATTGATTTTGTTCTTGAGAAGATAATTAATAAACATAAGAAGGTCACGTCGCAGATAGAAATGGAGAAAAAAGATATTGTTGATGTTTTACTGCATCTTCAAGAGCATGGCAACCTTGAACTTCCCTTGACAACAGACACAATCAAAGGGCTTATACTGGTAAATAATTTCTTCATATACACACTCTTTCTTTATTATTAATTCATACCAAGTTTTTACCATTTGTTTTGAAGAAGTTTATTTAACCATGAGAGAGGTCATTTCAAGTATATTTATATTGTAATTAAAAGACGTAGATTAAAAGAGTATAAATTAACTTAAATTAATCTACGTTTTATTTGCAGTGTATTGTGTAGATTTACCTGACGAGATCTCTCATATTCAAGTAAACTAACTTGAAAGTATTCTAATCCATATTCGAATATCCTGTGATTAATTATCACATTAACTTATTTTGATATAAAAAGTTTGAGCATTATCTCGAACAAAATATTAAGTGTTTAAATTAACTTCAACACAAATTTAAAGTTTTGGTATAAAATTAAAGCATATCAATTAAGCATTTATTTTGTATGTCTACATTCTTAAACTCATTTGTTTATGTTGACTACCGAAGGATATGTTTTTCGGAGGGATAGATACATCGGCTACACTAGTAGAATGGGTGATGTCGGAAATGATAAAAAACCCGAAAATGATGCAAAAAGTGCAAGAAGAAGTCAGGCAAGTTTTCGGCGACACAGAAAACATTGATGAAGCAAAGATTGATAAATTAGAGTACTTGAAGTTAATTATCAAAGAAACATTAAGATTGCATCCTCCTGTTCCATTACAACCTGCGAGACAGGCCAGCGACCATTGCCAAATCAATGGATATGACATACCAGCAGAGACGAGAGTCCTTATAAACTTTTGGGCACTTGGAAGAGATCCTAATTATTGGTCCGAACCTGAAAAGTTCAGTCCAGAGAGATTTATCGACAATCAAATTAATTATAAAGGAGTTAATTTTGAGTATTTACCGTTCGGTAGTGGAAGGAGGTTATGTCCGGGTATGGTATTTGGCATGGCGACTGTGGAACATACACTAGCACGGTTACTGTACCAGTTTGATTGGAAACTCTCGGATGGTAAGAAGAAAGAAGATCTAGACATGAAAGCAAAATTTGGGGCAGTTGCTAAAAGGGTAAATGATCTATATCTGGTTCCAATCCCATACCACCACAACATGTAGCAGTTCTACATAAACACTAGTTTGATCTCAGCCAGAAAAATATTATTGTTCTAAATAAGTTTGTATTCTTTTTTCTGGATGTTCTTCAGTCATTTTAATTTATGTTGTTGTTGAAATTAAGAGCCGTTGGATCAGCTCCATTGGTGGATTTTCTCCCTGTCGCAAGGTTTGATAATTAATTATTTTGTGTTTCATTTTGTAGTTTGATTGAATAAAAATAAAAATTAAATAATTTTTCAGCAAATTAATCAAATTGAAATTAATTTATATATCGTAAATTTTTGTATAAATTTATAATAAGTCTAAAAAGTTTGATTTTTTTAAACCACCATATCAATGACGATTGGGATGCCATGAATTGAGATAAATTGTAGCTTCACGTTTTGTACCAATTTGGAGGATTAACTAATTTTGCGGATACTCAACTATAACTTTTTTACAAAACGGTCATTGATTTTAAAAATTAATAAAACGATTACCGAACTATATCTTTTTGACAAAATGATGGCCGAATTATAAAAAATAACAAAATTGTTACCGTATTTGTATTGTTTTGTAAAATAGTTACCAACCTATTAATTTTATTACAAAATGATTACCGATTTTGACACGTAATAATTTTTGGCCGGTGATAAATCAGCAGAAACAAGGGGGTGTCCTATTAAAGTTCCGGGACCTGAAAATAGAGAGCACGGTCTGAAAGAATGCTGGAAGTGGTTTTCGTACATTCACTCTAACGTTCAAGAGTTGGTCATATCTATATTTTTGAAGGTTGCTTCGCCCCTACTAATTTATCAGCTGAAAAATCTCTCGTTGAAATAAAATTAAATTTTAATGAAAAAAATCAAATAAATTTAACAAAAGAAATGAAAGTCAGATACTCATAGGACCAATTATCCAGATTTGCTACTTAAATCTATTATGCCTACATAAAATGCAACATATAGGCAAAGTTAAATTGATCTTATAAAATTATAAAGATGTGCAGTAAATTTATCAAATTGTGATAAATTTGAATTTTTTTGGACGAATTTTTTTGTATTAAGAGTTAACGAAAGGCTTACAAAGTCATAGAAATAACATACAATATCGAAATTTCTAAAAGAATTCAAACTTGTATAAGAAAAGTTAGTGTTACAATTTTTTAAGTAAAATACTGCCTGAAGAAAACTATTGTAAATGACATCTCCTAAAGTTAATAATATCTTACGCTGAAAAATTCTTCTATTCCTTACGTTCTAAATCTCCCAAGAACAAGCGTTTCCCAAAGGTTGGCATAATTATCCCTCGAAATTAGATAAATACATTGGTCGAAGAAATTTTCATAATAATTAGGCATAACCCAATTCATCCTGAACTTTTATAGCACACCATAATAAATGGATCTAGCAAACTCAGTGTAATTTTCACTATTTTATATAATCTTTTTATTAGAAGATAATTTAGTCAAATTTTACTAGAATTTTGATTATTTAATTCCTACTTCAAGTATTTTAAATCAATTATTTAAACTTAAAATTACCAAATTATAAGAATTTAATTAACTAATAATCAATAATAAAGTCTATATACTAACCAATATAAAATAATTAAACTAAAATACTTGACTTTTATAATCTATTTAAATTCATCATTAGCCATTCTTAAATCAAAATAAAATGTTAATATATGTATAACTACATAAAATTAAATTATATTCATTAAAATTAAATTAATTTATAAAAGAAAAAACTGGTATAAGTCTTCTAATTCATTTTAAGGGGAACGTTTTGATAGTCCATAATTAATGGATGATGTAACTTATTTAATGGTTAAAGTATTTTTGGGTTATGGAACTATACGCTTTTTACACTTTGATAACCAACATTTCATATGTTGTATTTTGATAATCCAAGTTTTATTTTGTTACAATAATGAGAGGTTACACATTCATTTCAGGCAAAGTTTAATTTACTTACGTATAGCTAAGTAGCACGGAAACGGAAACGGGAAACGGATACGACACGAAACGGACACGGGAAAACGGCAGTTTTAAAAAATAGAGGACACGAAACGTGGGGGAAACGTGTAAATATTAAAAATATTGGGATATATTTATAATTATTAATATTATATATATAAAAAAATATTAATATACAAAATAATTTATATGAAAAATTCATATAAAAAAAAGCTTATGAAGTTTCATACAAATTAAATTATTAATATTCATCACTTCCTAAAAGAAAATAAATCAAATATAAGCCCTAGTTATACATATAAAATAGTAAGTTTGTTAAAATTAATAGCCGAAGCCCATAGTCCACAAAACCTAATTAATTAGTAATTACAATCAACCGAATAACGCAGCATCACAAATTTGGCCATCATCACCAAATTCTTCTTTCTTCTTGAACTCTCTGTTACTAAAATTGCAGAACACATTTTGAAATTAAAATTCATCAACAAATACAAACTTTTTCCAATCTTTTTATCGGCTGAAATCGGATCCAAAATGAAATTTATATAATTGAAATAAAAAACTTTCCTTCAAGCCGAACTCAGATGATCGGTGCGGCGGCAGCCATTTTCAGATGAGCAAAGAAAGATTCAATCAGAAGTAATCGATAAGAAGAAAATATGGGTTTCTGAAACATAAGGGTGATTTGAATAATATTTTTTTTATTTGCAGATGAGCCCGAAACATTTTGGAGGAGTTTCCTAACGTTCCCGTTTCGGAAACGTTAGGAAACGCGGAAACGTTGGGACTTCAACGTTTCCGTGCTTCCTAGACGTATAGCATAGGAATCCCAATAGTGCGTCCTTCGTGTGTTGTTTTTTCAATGATATGATCCTCTATGTGTCATTTCTAAATAGTATGATCCTCTATGTGTCGTTTTTTCTATTGTTTTGCTTATCTGTCGTTCTTACGTGGCAACGTTGAGTTCACGAACAATTACGTAAGTAAATTTTTGCCTAAAATGAATGAGTAGCCTCCTGTTGTAATGAAAATAAAAATTAGGTAACCAAAATATTACAAATAGAATGTTAGTTACTAAAGTGTAAAAGGCTTATAGTTTGGTATCCGTAAAATATTCTAACCCAATAGTATAGTTTGGTATTCTAAGGTTTTTGTATTTTGTATTTTTTTTCTTTACTTCATCTACAAGTGTTTTAATTCTTTTTTTAGTCTCTTTATTTTCGAAAATATTTTTATAAAATCCTTTTATTTCTTTTGTTGATATCTAAATTTTCAAAACAGTTTTACTTGATCTCTTAGAGCATCCATAATGCAATGCTAAATTGGCATGCTAATGCTATAATTTAACATTGAGACATAAAATTCAAGGCTTAATACATCATTTGACCCCTAAACTATACCATTTTATTCTCTGCGACCTCTAAACTAATTTCGTATTCTTTTGGACCTCTTAACTCTTTTTTTGTTCTATTTAACCCCTCATTCGGAATGTGCACACCACGCGCGATGACGTGGATAAAATTGCTGACATGGCTTTACTGACATGAGGTTAAATAGAATAAAAAAAGTAGTTAAGAGGTCCAATGGAACACTAAAATAGTTTAGAGGTCATAGGACATAAAAAGGTAAGGTTAGAGGTCAAAAAATATATTAAGTCTAAATATTTTTTTTAATTTAAAATAAAAAATGATGTACTTTACATATTATTTGAAAAATCATTTAAAGCTTTAAAAGTCATGAAATTTAGCGTGTTTTCCAGTTTTAACAAAAAATTTAAAAATTCAGAATTGATTTGAAAAGTTTGAAATTGCAAAAAATTAAAAGCTGGTGTATTAAAATTTTTATAATTGGAAATTCGTGAAATACACTAAAAATTATATATTTTTTAAAAAATCAGTCTTTTTTTAATATTATCACAGTATATTAAATTTATATATTTTATAATATCGTTAAACAGACAAAACTTCTTTTATCATTATTGAAATGTAAACAAATATTTACATGTACAAGAAGTTATATTATGTAAGTATTTGACTAAATTTCAATATTTTTTTATTTTTCTAGAAGATTAAATGGATAAAAGTTAAATAATTGTATTTTTGAGAAGGTTAATGGGTAAAAATTAAAAATTTGAAGGTGCAATAGAAAAATAAAATAAGTTCAGGGGTCAAATAGAACAAAATAGTGTAGTTCGGGGGTTCAATAGAACAAGTTATGCATTTTAATTATCCTTCACGCGCTTCAACGCGTTTGAAAACACGCGTTTTTGCCACGTTGGATGAAAAATGTCAGATCGGCAAAAAAATTACAATTGACGGGTTAAATAGAACAAAAAATAAAGTTAAGAGGTCTAATAGAATATCAAATTAGTTTAAGAGTCTCAGAGAATAAAAGTGTATAGTTTAGGGGTCAAATGATGTATTAAGCCTAAAATTCAACTTCAATGCAATGCTATACTACATGCCAAATTTAGCATATGCTGTATTGCATGTTAAATTTAGCACTCATTATAGCATATGCTAAAGTTGAACAACCAATCAAAATTCATTTTTAAGTATGATTCTACTATTATTATTTTTGCGTTTTTTTATTTATTTTTATTTTAAATTTTATGATCTCTTTTTTATTTTTACGATTTGATAAAAAAATTTAATTATAAACCGCACACCAACATATAAAAATATTTAATTTATTAATTCACATAACAATTATATTTAAAATAACTCATTATTATTTGTTTTATATTACCAAGCCGAGGAGCATCACTTCTGTACGTAGTCATAGTATATTGTAAAAAATTATAAAACATATGATATAAATTTTATTATATAATAAAAATAATAATAAATAATTATCATAGTAAGCAATTATAGCATTTATTTTAAAGTTTTGCATTGGAGTTAAAATTAAAAAATTATGCTAAATTTAACATTTTGTCATTTTTTCATGCTAAATTTAGTATAAAAAGTAGCACTTCATTGTGGATGTTCTTACACTCATACATTTTTGTTAAAAAAAAGGACTTTACGAAATTGTTTTTGAAAATACAACAAAGAAACAATAACACCTAGAGACGAAATAAAAAAAAAGTATAAAAATATTAGATAGATTTTGCCTTTTAAAAATATATTAGCCATTGTGGATATGAAATATAGTTTCCCCTTTGAATATTTATGGTAGGACAAATCCGACCACTTGACACATACTTCTGGATACAAATACAAATTGAATTCCCCTCCTTGATAAGCAATCCACATACATTACAATCAAGTTCAAACAAAATAGATTACAAGTCTACGTGCCAAGTGCAGTATAGATTTATAGCTTATTAAAGGAACTTATGCCTTGAAGTTATCGGCAAAAAATTCATAAAGTTAGCATGAATTCTGAAATCATCTCATTTTCATTACCGGTTTTATTTCTCTTAATCTTATGGACAATATGGAAGAAATTCAAAACCAGCAGCAATAGCAAACCTCTAAACCTACCCCCTGGACCACGGAAGTTTCCCATCATCGGAAACATACACCAGTTAATTGGTGTTCTTCCCCATCATAAGCTCAGAGAGTTGGCAAAGAAATATGGATCTGTCATGCACTTACAATTCGGAGAGATTCCGACTGTTATCATTTCTTCGCCGGAGACTGCAAGGCAAGTACTGCAAACACACGACATCATCTTTGCTCATAGGCCCAATCTCATGGCTGCAGACATCATATTTTACAAGGCGGCAGACATTGTTTTCGCTCCTTACGGTGAATACTGGAGGCAACTGCGGAAAATTTGCATGATCGAGCTCCTTAGTTCGAAACGGGTCGAATTGTGTCGGTCAATGAGGGAAAAGGAAGTATCAAATTTCATCAAATCTATTTCCTCTAGTGCAGGATCACCAATCAACCTTACCAAAATGATACAATCATTATTGTCTACTCTTACTGTACGAGCAGCCTTTGGCAAGAACTGCCTGCTAGACCAAGAAGAATTCATACCACTTGCCCAGCAAGTTTTAAAGATGATGTCAGGCCTCAGTACAGCCGACTTGTTTCCATCTTCAAAATTGCTTCATACAGTTACTGGAATCCGGTATAGACTCAAAAAACTGCACAAAAAAGTTGATCGAGTGCTCGAGAAGATAATCAGTGAACATAGAATCTCTAGCGGTGAAACTAATACGGATGTAGCCCTGCTCCAGGTTCTCCTAAATCTTCAAGAACAGCGGAACCTTGAACTTCCATTAACAATAGACAATATCAAAGCGGTTATACTGGTCAGTGTTTTAATTCAATTTTGCAAGTGTTTATTTGTGTTTTGTGAATCTAATAATCAGTTAGTGCAGGACATTTTTATTGCTGGGACTGATACATCCTCCACAGTTATAGAATGGGCAATGTCAGAATTAATAAAAAATCCAAAAGTTATGCAGAAAGCGCAAGCAGATGTTAGACAAGTTTTTCATGGTAAACTAGACGTGGATGAAACAATTATCAACGAATTAAAGTATTTGAAGTTAGTTATCAAAGAAGCACTAAGATTACACCCTCCCGGTCCACTCCTGGCTGCCAGAGAAGCTCGGGAGCAGTGCCAAATAAGTGGATACGATATTCCAGCTAAGACCAGAGTCTTCGTAAACGTGTGGGCACTTGGAAGGGATCCTAATCATTGGTTTGAACCGGAAAAGTTTTTGCCGGAGAGGTTTGTTGACAGTCCAATAAACTATAAAGGAGGTGATTTCGAATATTTGCCATTCGGTTCGGGGAGGAGAATTTGTCCAGGTTCCTTGTTTGGCCTGGTGAATGTGGAGCTGATATTAGCGAACTTACTCTACCATTTTGACTGGAAACTCCCCGGAGATAAAAAGAAAGAGGATCTAGACATGGATGAAGAGTTTACTACTGTAGCTAGAAGAAAAAATAGTTTATACATAATTCCTATCCCTTACCAAGAGTTTAATTCCCACGGATCATGACTACTAGACCTAGATAAGTGCTAGTTTGATATCACCCGGAAAATGACATTCTAAATAACTTGGAATGATAGAGAGCAGAGAGTTTATGTGCAATAATTAAACTTTAAGTTTTTTTTTTCTTTCTTCTCTTGTATTAATAAATATTACGTGTATGTTTTATTTTGGTACAAAATAGGTTTAATGTCTTAACAGTACTAAAAAAAATTCGGATGAGAACAATTGTAAGTTTCTAACCAAAACTTTTAAAACCACCAATTTTTTAGATAGTTTTCAACAAGTACGTTTTAAATTTAGTGTCTTATCTTCCAATTTTTTAAATCTTTTTGAAAAAAAAATGAGTTATTGACTAGAATTAAAATGTAATTATTAAAATTAGGGATCTGATTTATGTGTCAAAATTAGGGGTCTGATTGTCAACACTTCAAGACGTTAGGGTATATTTGAACCTTTGTGGACTTTAAGAGTTTATTTGATACTGAAGTCAAACCATAAAGGCTAAATGACCCTTTTTCTTTTTATAATTGTTCTTTTTTGATATTTTATGACAACATCGGAGGTTGATTTGGTCATTTGTTCATTTTAAATTCATTTTCAAACACAGAAGAGAAGAGACTGTGAACTTTAATTATTTGGTGGGCCATTTTGACATGAACCTTTTCCAGCCGAAGATAATGGTAGCCCACATAATCCCTTCCCCTTATGAACACCGAATGTAAACAAAGCTTAATATATCATTTGATTCTTTGATCTCTAAATTATATTTTTTAGAGGTCGAAAAAAATAAAAGAATATAATATTAGTATTATTTTTTCACAAAATACTATTATTTTTGAAATATTATTTTTATTACAATTTAAAGTAATTAATTGATTAAATTAAAATTAACATTTTTATTTTACTAAATTACATTGAACAAAGGGTCAACGCGCCCCCTAAACTTGTGTCACGGGGTCATCTAACCCAATTTATACTTTTTTGAGCAAATAACCCCAAAACTCTTCATTTTCGGGTCAAATAACTCCATAATTGTATTTTTAAAACGCGTAAAATACAAATCGGAAGTGAGGGATGCAAAATAATAATTAGATACTTCCCTAATTGTTGCGATATAATTATCCTAAATCTGTTTTTTAAAATAAAAATATAAATTATGGGTTATTTGACCCAAAAATGAAGAGTTTTGGGGTTAGTTGCTCAAAAGAGTATAAATTGGGTTAGATGACCCCGTGTCACAAGTTCAGGGGGCGCGGTGACCCTTTGTTCAAATTACATTTACATATGTAGAGAAAATAATACTTTTCTCTTTTTATTTTCATCATAATTTTCCTCACAAATTCAAGTATATAATAACATATTCTTTTTATTTTTTTTATCTTGCATGAAAAATATAATTTATAAATCTCAACCCATTAAATAATTTTAAATTTAATAAAATTTCTAACAACAAAAAACTGAAATATAAATAATTTATAAAAAAAATAAGGGCGTCTCAGAAAACGTGGGATAAAAAGAATTGATATATTTTGTTCAATCAAAATTATACATTTAATTAAATCTTAGTGGGATAGCAATAAGTCTTAAAAAAAATTAAAAAAGAAGAAAGAATAGGTAAAACCCAAAAATAAATTTCCATTTCCACCAAACATTAAGAAGTATTAAAACCAGAGAAAAAAATAAATCACATTCACATCCATTGAATTTGCATCAATGAAGAAACAAACCGCAGGCGGTGGATCATCGTCGTCGTCGTCGTTGTCATCGACGACAACGACGACGACCAAGCCTGTACATACAGTTTTACCCTATCAGACATCAAGATTACGGGACCACTATTTAATTGGCAAGAAACTCGGCCAAGGTCAATTCGGAACCACCTATTTATGTACAAACAAGGCAACAAACAAATTATACGCGTGCAAATCAATCCCGAAGAGGAAACTGTTATGCAAAGAAGATTATGAAGATGTATGGAGGGAGATCCAGATCATGCATCATTTATCTGAGCATCCGAACGTGGTGCGAATCAAGGGCACTTATGAAGATTCAATGTTCGTTCATCTGGTTATGGAGTTATGCGCGGGTGGGGAGCTTTTTGATCGGATTGTTGCTAAGGGTCAATACAGTGAAAAAGAAGCGGCCAAATTGATTAAAACGATCGTTGGGGTTGTTGAGGGTTGTCATTCTTTAGGTGTTATGCACAGAGATCTTAAGCCTGAGAATTTCTTGTTTGATACTCCTGCTGATGATGCTAAGCTTCAAACTACTGATTTTGGCCTTTCTGTTTTTTACAAGCCAGGTTTGGTTCTTTTCATTGATCCTTGTATATGGGATTTGTTTGTTTTGCTAGATTATTGATGTTTTTCTGTTTGCATTTGGGTGTGTGTTCAATGTTTTTGTTGTTCCGAATATATTATTTGAGCTGTTGTTTTGATCCGGTTGGTTGTTTGGAGATCAAAGATTGCAATTTTTTTGTGTCCACGTTATTCAATTCTTATTAATTCTGTTGTGGGATCAAATTGTTTGTTTTTTTTTCTGACACAGACTCTTGTTGTTTGATGATTTATGTTATTAGATTCCTAGGATATTACGTTATTGTTCTTTTTCTTATTAAATTTTTCTAATATAAACATTGTAAGCTTATTATTTGCTTTTGGAACTCTTTCTGGTTATGGTGAATCATGTGCCTTTTAGCACCTTTATTTTTTTTCCTTTATTTCTTTTTACTTTTTAGTGGAATTATCATTGTTTTGTTGTAGAGAAATGGCTATCCTTGAGCTTATTTTTCTAATAGATCATTTGATACATAGTGCCTAGACGATAGACATGCTAAATATTTCAAGACTCGGAATCAAAGTGTTTAGACATCTAAAACAAGCATGACAATGATTTTTAAATGACTCTATAATGATACTAACTGCTTTTGAATGAATGGAAATAGTTGGCTTCTGGATATGTCATAATGGAACTTCATACTTCAATGTTTCTCACTTTCGGGTGTTCTTTTTCTCTCTCTATAGGACAATATTTCTCTGATGTAGTTGGGAGTCCATATTATGTTGCACCCGAGGTCTTGCTCAAGCGTTATGGACCTGAAGTAGATGTCTGGAGTGCAGGTGTCATCCTTTACATCTTGTTAAGTGGGGTTCCACCTTTCTGGGCAGGTTGTGATTGTGTTTTTTTTTTACTCACAAAGTTGTAGAAATGCATCTACATCTTTCGATTCTTCCCTCTATTATTTGTTCATGTATATATTTTTTTTCCTGTCCTTGCAGAAACTGAATCGGGAATTTTCAGACAGATTTTACAAGGAAAAATAGATTTTGAATCTGATCCATGGCCCAAAATCTCAGACGACGCAAAAGATTTGATCCGGAAGATGCTTGAAAGGGACCCGAGGCTGAGGATTTCTGCTCATGAAGTTCTATGTTAGTTGGCTCAATTCTTATTATAGACGACGCATGCAATTTTTGTACTTGTGATATGGTTATGCTCTAAGTTCGTAATTATGGAATTTATTTATGTGTTAGGTCACCCATGGATCGTGGATGACAGAGTTGCCCCAGACAAACCCTTGGATTCTGCGGTCTTGTCACGCCTGAAGAAATTTTCAGCCATGCACAAGCTTAAAAAGATGGCTTTGCGTGTATGTCATCCCTATCTCTTATTAGTATTATCTCGTGTAATTATGAAAAAGTTTGCCACAGTGTTTTGATGGCGAACTTGAATCATGTAGTTGGAAGAAAATAATCCGCATTGCTGAACCCCAGTTACAGTGGGATTGAGGCTTAGTTGAATTAAGTTTGATACCCAACTGACTGATCCATTCATTATGGTAGAATGTGAAATGACGAATCTCTAGTTTCTGTGATTAAATTTAACAGAAACTTTTGATAAGTTCTGAGATTATCAACAGCTTATTGTGAGCTTCTGGATGATAGATCCATAATAAGGCCAATTATTTAGAATGCAATCATGCTTCTTAAGGTCTTAAACTTGATGTTCAAGTATGGCTTCAAATATGTAATGGTATGGGGAATAAGTTCTCGCTGGAACTCTGAGCCCATTTGATTGTGACCACGATTTGCTCAGCTTTTGGTCGACTTTTTTGTAGTATACATAGTATCCCGTCAATGTTCATAGAGAAACTTGGTAGTTGCATCATCATCATATATTTTGAGACTTAACTTTTTGAATAAGGTATCAGATGTACTGTTTATCCAGTTTCCCTAGGAACCCTTATTTGGATTAAGACCAGTTCTGCTAGTGTAATGTCCTTGAATTTTGGCCAAAGGCAGCTGATTTGTTGGTTTCTGATCCTACTGATGGTCTGAATCATCAATATTTAGAAAACTTGTGTTCCTGAATCTGAACATACCCAATTATCTCAGCTTGTTAAATGTTTTTTTTCCTCCTCAGGAGGTTGCCTGATTGATAGAATAGCTTTGGTTTGAACAATCCAATCCTTAAGTAGCTTTCTAGTGCGACTATTTAGCCGACATTTAGATGAATAGATTATTACTATTTGTAGCAAATTATCCTTTTTCTGTAAAAGGGTATATACTTCCTTTATTTAGAGAGAGACGAAACACTAGCATTAATTTCCAATCATTATCATTTGATTTTCAATTCTCTTATCAAATTGGACGTGCTGCTCTCTGTTATTTATATCACATGCCAGAAAAGCTATTGCAGTAGTTGGTTCCTAAGTCTTTCACGGGTATCTGTTTATCTCTGTCATTTCATTGTGAGTTCACTGCTTGTAACAAGAAATTCATTTTACAGGTTATAGCAGAAAGACTTTCTGAAGAGGAGATCGGTGGTTTAAAAGAATTGTTTAAAATGCTTGATACAGACAATAGTGGGACAATAACATTTGAGGAACTTAAAGAGGGTTTGTTGAGAGTCGGTTCTGAATTAATGGAATCTGACATCAAGGCTCTTATGGAAGCGGTAAATATTTTCTTAAATCATAGACAGAAAGAACAATTGTTTTCTGTCATCAACCTTTCCCACATTGCTATGTTGATTGATTTTGATGATTGTATAATCTCCCATGGGGAAAATTCTACAGGCTGATATAGACAACAGTGGAACAATAGACTATGGTGAATTTCTTGCCGCTACTTTGCACTTAAATAAGATGGAGAGAGAGGAAAATTTGCTTGCAGCCTTCTCCTATTTCGACAAAGATGGTAGTGGTTACATCACAGTCGATGAGCTTCAACAAGCTTGCAAAGACTTCGGTTTAGATGATTTACATCTGGAGGAAACGATTAAAGAGATTGATCAAGATAATGTAAGTCTATTTCTGGTTATATTTGAGGTTCACATCAATGCTCTCATTCTTAGTAGTTGCACTTCTATCAAATTATCTTTTTCTTTTATTTTTAGTTTTGTACATTGGTTGTTGGATACCTTTGATTAAAATATAAATCATCTTATCATCATATATTTGGGCAAAAATAGAAAGTTATCAGACAGATGAGGAATCATTTGAAGTTTACAAGGGCCTACTAGAGTATCTTCTCTGTATAGAGTTTAAGCAAATGATAATGAGGATATGAGTTCTTTGGATTGTGATCATCATTTTAGGATTAATAAGGGTTTTTACTAGCCAAAACAAGGGTTTTTTTTCTCGGGAAAACAAAATAAGGGTTTTAAAAATGGCTATATATGTTTCTAATGTTCACTGATATGCGATTCAAATCATTCCATGTCGACTTGAAATCGTGCAGTTTTCTAAGAAGTGATAATATGCGTTGTTGATCAAAATAGATGGTATATTTATTCAAACTACTTCGAGTTCTCAAATTCATTTTGTTATTTTTGTAGGACGGACGGATTGATTATGCAGAGTTCACTACAATGATGAGAAAGGGAGACGACCAAGTTGGGAGGCTCAAATCAATGAGAAGTAATCTAAACTTTAACTTAGCTGATGCGCTTGGGGTCAAGGATTTGAAAATAAATATTAAGTGAAACAAATGCTCCAAGATGAGTTCTTAAAGGTTTTCTTTTTACTGTTTTTGAAGATTTCTATTATTCTTAATTTTCATGATAAAGTTTTCTAATAGCTGATTTACGCTCCGTGGAAAGCTCAACAAAAACAATAGCATGTACTCTGCTGTTGAACACTAGCAATTCATCAATTGTTTAGAGGTTGAACTGCAGGATCAGTATGACTGTTTTGACAGAAGCTGCAATTCATACAGTTAAATAAGTGCAGATGCTTTCATTGTTGATTTTCTAGCCATGGGGTTGCTGGAACACTTTTTTTGTTTTTTTGAAATATAATGTCATTTTGTTCATAATAAATAGCTGTGTTTTACAGTTGTATTCTATTGTATGATTATTATTCATTGTTTACTCCATTGGAATATTTATTTATTGGTTTTTCTAACATTAAATTGAACGATGATGTCAAATTTAGAGTGTTACAGTATATGTGATTTGTTAAATTTATATTTTATTCTTCTATATGTTTTTGTTTATTCAATTTTTATTATTGAGATTAACGAATAAGAAATAAAATTATTTGATCGGCAGGAGTAATAAAAATACTAGTGGATGCTTAAACTAAATTGCCTTATTTTTTTTCCAGTAAATATGCAGTTTAAACTTTAAACACCAACTTGTTTTGCTGAAGATGCAAATTAATATTTTTTTAAAAGTGACTCCCAACCACATTTTTATATTTTTGTTGGGTGATAAATAGAGAATCCCCAATAACTTGATGATGATGCCAAGAATATTCGATGGCAATTATCCAAAATAAACGAATATTCTTTATTTAGACAAATGAAGGTCTCAAAAATAACTAATATAAGAAACGAAGTATGGAAATTCAGTTTTGATTTATACGTTTTATAATTTCTTAGTTATTTATCTACATTATTAGATAGTTTTTTTTTTAAATTTAATAATTAATTATTGTCATTTAAATACCAAAGATCCAAATAAACTTAGATAGATTTTTTTACCATATCATCTATATAAATAATCAATTATACTTTCATATCGTATCAATATGTGATGTTATATTTAAAAAAAAAAAGATTATTATTTAATAATAATATAAACTTTATTTTTTTTATTTATTAACGGTATGATGGATAAAGTGTGTTTTTCTATTTTTAATATGTCTATTCGGGTCAATTCATGCATGTGGGAACTAGTAGTAAAATAAGCAATTAGCTATCGTTTAAATAGTATAAGCGCTGGACAACAATCTACTAAGACCATGAGTTTAATATTTTCTGCAAGCATTTTTTCTTTTCAACTATATATATATATATATATATATATAAAAAAAAAAAAAAATTTAAAATAATACATCTTAAATGAAAAATAATCAATTTATTTTAAAATTTAAAATTTTGTCTATTTAAAAATGAAGTTAAGAGTGAGAATGACTCTCCACATATGGAAAGCCATTTTCACTCCCTTTTCTAAATTTAAATTTTGAACAGTCCATTAAATTTTAATTTATTGACAAAACTTTTTAAATTAGAGAGTTTGTCAATTTTAAAAAGGCTACTGGAGATTCTAATAATGTAAGAATCTATCTGAAAGTTTTGTAAACTTGACCTAATTTTTTTAGGAAAATTATACTGAATTTTTTTTAAAAAAAAGCTTTGCATCATCCGGCTTGTCCTATGGTCCATCCGAAACGATGATGGCCACATTAATATTATTTGTATAAAATTTAATCTAATAAATTCAAAACTGAATCTATTTATAAATTTATGCTTCTTAATATTATTATTTTATAGTAATACAAAAATATCTACAATAGATTTTTTAAAATTATCAAACTCTTTAAAATAAAGAGTTTGATAATAAATTAAAAATCTAATTGGATTTCTAAATTAATTTTTTCATAAAATCATGCAAATTAAATAAATTTTTATTTTTTATAATAATTTATTATTATTTTAAATTAGCATATTCTTATTCTTATTATTATTGTAGTGGTTTTTTCGTCGTCATTTTGTTCGGTAATTTTTTTGATATCGTCTTTTTTCCGTTTGTTTTTTAACGTTGTCTTTTTTTTCAGTGATATCCTTGACATCATCTTTCTTTCGCTGGTATCCACGACGTCATCTTTCTTCCGCTGATTTTTTGGATGTCGTCTTTTTTTTGTTGGTTTCCTCGACTTCGTCTTTTAGTTTTTTTGTGTTTGTTTATTTTTTTTTAATTTTTTTTAGAATTTTTATACACATATTATAATAGATCTTATATTGTTCTTTTGTCTAAATAGTTATTCTCTCGTTTTAATGCTAGTGATTTCATACGCACAGAATTGATTTATATTTTTATATTATTTTGTGGTGTTTTTTTATTACTGATTACGTATACAATGAATTGATTTATGTTTTTATAATCTTTTTATACTAAAAAACCATACAATACACCATAAATATACTATAAAAACACTATAAAAACACTGTTAAATACACCATAAAAATACTATAATAACACCACCAAAATTATAAAAAATTAAAAAATATAAAAAAGATATATAGCATAAAAAAATAAAATGTATTATTAAAATAAAAAAAATTAAATAAGGTAATTTAATAAATAAAAAAATTAAATAAGGTAATTTAATAATTATGAGATTTTAATTTCTCACACTCGTTTAACCCACCTATCATTAGCAGTGTACACGTCAGCTTATGTTAACGGAAGTTAGCATTCCGTTAGAAAGAGGTTCTCTTATCTTATGTCCCTTTTTCGAAGATGTTAGGTGTTTCTTTGCAGCTTTTCAAACATTAGGAGCATATCCGCGCTTGGATATAATCATTAAGGGTATATTTGCCTCTTTTCCCTTGATAAGAGTCGGCCTTCTGTCTCAGCTGCTACGTCTCTATTACTATAAAACCAAAATTACCACAACGCAAAACAAAATTGTTTTCAATTCAAAAAAGTTTGAAATTGGGTTCAATTTAATACAATGGTTTCAATGTTTGAACCCTAGAAAAAATACACTCAGATTGTAATTTATATATAAATTAAAGAGGGAGGTGTTTGATGCATGGCAGCAGCTAGGAATGTGAATCTGAATCTGACAGGAGAAATGGGGAACTGTAACAATAGATCATTGAAAGACGAAGAAAAGGCTAAAGAAGATTCACCCTCTGCTAAAAGACCTAAATTTGAGAAATTCCCGTTTACAAGATGGGAATTTGGTGTGTTTTTGGGGGTTTTCTTTGTATTTTCTATTGGGTTGTTTTGCATTTACATTACTATGCCCTCTTCTGTTTATAACAATCTGAAGCTCCCTCGTACCCTTTCAGATCTTCGCTTGCTCAAGTAATTATTTTCTTTCTCTCCTTTTAATTTCACTTCTTCTTACTGGAAATATTAGTGGGTTTGTGATCAATTGTTCTGGGTTTGTTGCACATTTGTTTGGGTTGAATAATTGTGTTGGGTTTTGTGGAAAAATGTGTTAGGTTAAAGTGTTTACCTTTGATATATACATGTATGGATATTGAAATTAAAATTCTGCTTGCAAGGATTGTGTTTAATTCATTTGATGAGTGTTGTATGTTCTGATTTAGAAATTCAATTTTTGATTATTATGTTTGTTTCAGAGACCATCTGGCAACATATGCGAGAGATTACCCGGCACAGTTTATACTGGGTTATTGCTCTACTTACATCTTTATGCAAACCTTTATGATTCCTGGAACAATTTTCATGTCATTGCTTGCTGGAGCTCTTTTTGGTGTCGTTAGAGGACTTTTCTTAGTTGTCTTCAATGCTACTGCTGGAGCCTCTTCTTGCTTTTTCTTGTCCAAGTTGATCGGCAGGCCTATAGTTTATTGGTTGTGGCCTGAAAAGTTGAAAGTTTTTCAGGCTGAGGTATTGTTTTCTTGTGTTATTATGTCTTTTATTAGCAAAATTTATGTCATAATTTATTTGTCATAAGCTTACCACTATAACTTTTTCCACGTTTGATTCAGATAGCTAAGCGACGGGAAAAATTGCTGAATTATATGCTCTTTTTGAGGGTAACTCCAACATTGCCCAACCTCTTTATTAATTTGGCATCTCCAATTGTGGACATACCATTCCATGTCTTCTTTTTGGCTACTTTGCTTGGTCTTATTCCAGCCTCCTATATCACTGTCAGGGTAAGCTTCTATGTTGCCACATTTTTCAAATTAAGTTTGTTGCTTTTACTTTTTTAGTATTTTCACTCCTTTTTAACAGGAAGATCTGTCTTTTTTGAATTTTCTTTTAAGAAATTATGCTGCACCTTTGAATTATGATTTTGTTGGCATATGTGAGTGTTTCATAGTTCAGAGTCGCTGACGTAGGCATGTGTGCTAGTCTAGGCCAACATGTATAAAAAGATAGAAATTTTGATACAGAAGAGAATCAAAGAGACTAGGATAAGAGAGTAAGAAGATCGAAAAAGTAGAGATAGTAAAAAAGATATGAAATTCATTTTCTTTCTCTTCAGTTATTATGGATGCTGAACACAAGATAATAAGGTGATTTATAGGAATCAAGCCCACTGTAATGTAAATGGTAGAATAAACCAAAATTCCCGAAAAAAGTAATATCATGTGTATCAAACAATGCTTCTATTCTAAGAGCTGTCCTAATTAACATAAGCATTTACTTGGGAAATGCATGCTTATAAATATTGAAGTAAAAGCTGAGTACTCAAGTCCGAATTTGGATTTTTGTGTTTCAGAATGGAACTTCCACTATTAGTATTAGCAACTAAGACTTTTTTTTCTTTTTCCAGATTTTTTCTTCGATTATGTAGATGTGTTTCCTCTTTCCATGGGAACGAGTTTAGGACATATAATTATGAATTGGTCAAGTTTTTCCTGAAAAATATATCTCTGATATTGAATTTAGTTTCAAACTTCTCTTTTCATTTCTTTCTCCATTATATTCCTTGGACTAATATCAATGAAGGGCAGGTCCTAGTTTAAACTTTAAAGTTACAATTTAATTGATTTTCTTTGGCTAATCAATCATATGCTCAAGTCTTACACGCGTATCCTCGGAAAAGCTTGGATGATTGATTTTATAAGTTAATTCCTGTACTGTTTTCTACATTCGTTTTACTCATTGTGTTACTTATATTATCAGGCTGGGCTTGCTCTAGGGGATCTCAAGTCAATCAAGGATCTATACGATTTTAAAACCTTATCAATGCTTTTTCTTATTGGTTCTGTCGTCATTTTTCCAACCCTACTAAAAAGAAAGCGAATATACGAGTAAAGGTTATGAAGGTGAAGCCCTTAATTAGGCAGCTTGACGGATATCTTTTTGCTGCAAGATGAATGCTGTGTTCTGCAACGACAAAATACTGGAGGCGGATCACCACCTTCCCTTGTAATATCCACGGGTTGATTACTTCTCCCATGCGATGAGCAGAAATTAAAGTACAGAACTAGTTTACGTTGCGTTTATTAAACATAAAAATATATAAGTTTTAGGATTGTATTTAACTGAATGATCTCCCAATATGGATTATTTAGAGAGTTGGGAGTCAGAAATTCTATTGGAAGGTGCGGTATACTTCTCCACAGAATCTTCAATAGTACTTGTATAACAATATCACTGCCGTCCGTTTTTCTTTCAGATTTCAGGCGACTTGTTGACTGAACGTTAAATGTTATTGTTAATAGCATGAACGTTGAATCCAAATAAAGTTGCAGGCTGATATGATGAATTGAATGGTTATAGGCAAAACTCATTTTTAAGTCCCTGTGCTATATGTTTTTTATTTATCAGGTCTTTGAAAATTAATTAGAATTTATTAAGCCCCTGTAACTTTTTTTTCAGTTAACCACTCCTTATTTTAATATAAATAGAGCTAAATAAAAAAAATTACAATCACACATTGTTAGTTAACATCAATATTGAAACTACATGTTTGCGTTTGGCTGGTTTAGTAATAATTTCAAACCAAATTGCCAATCGACCAAATAAGAAATCCTAACAAAAACTGAAAACTGAATATAAAAAGGAAAAATTCAAAACCAAATGGAACCAGAATAGGTTGGTGCAGTTAAAACCAACAAAAATACAAAGCAAAACTAAAAAAAAAAAATCTAAATTTCTATTTGTTTGATCGATTCGGTTAGTTTGGATAGTCAAAATTTCAAACTGAACTGGCCGATTTCAAATTTATAACCAAACCAAACTGACAGAAAGTCATTGGTTCAGTTAATTTGGTCAGTCAGTATTTTTGCTCCCGCCTAGAAATTGTTGTAGGCTTGCCAATTATATAAATTTAAATTTTAAAATAACATTATTATTTGAATTTAGAATTAGTCAATCTGCATAATGACACTGCACATAATACTCGGATAGTAGCTCATTTGCAAATGATTTTCAAGATTCAATTTTAGAACTTAGCATTCAATCTAAACACTAATCTACAAATGAAACTACATACAACACAGATGATGCTCGACAAATATGTTGAATATGACCTTTTTGAGTGCACTCCTTCGAAACTCCTATGAATCAAGGGTAACATGTGGGAAGTTTTCATAGCCTGTGATGCTTGTTATCCTTATCCTTGTATTTGGCTGCATATTAAAGATGTAAAACAATGTGTCAAAACATAGATAATAAAAGATACAGGATTAATTCAAAAAAAAAAAAAGCCAAGAGAATTCCTGTTTTCGAGAAAAGGGTCATTTGGTCTATAAAATTGTGGCAGAATCAGATAGGTTTAATTTGATTTAAGGCTAAGTACAAAATTTTGTAAAATCAGATCAAATAAATACAAACCACCAAGATGGAATATAAAGACAATTTAGATTCATTTAAACTGAATTTATAAATCTCAATCTACTAATGGTAATTGGATCTATTTGATCTGATTTTATTTGCATTGTTAATCTTCTTTGAATGTGCAAGGGCCTCAACACAGAGAGCATTGTGAATATGGGGGAAAGTTTTGGAAAGCAGTTAACTTGAACGTTTGAAGTTGCAATTTCCTTATTTTTATTTTTTCAATTAATAGGCAAAAATAAAAAATAGGATCTATAAATACCAAGTTGCCGGCTAAAATCAAAAAGCAAAATTTACTGTTTTAAGGAACAAAAAGCTACCAACAGAAATGACACATACATGATACGAGAGATTCTTAGGTAGACTCAGTCTACCACGTCATCCGTAGACTAGCCTATCACCCAAGGACACAACCAGAGAGGACAAGCACAAACTTATAAATCAAACGATGCTTTACAGAGAACTTTACAAGAAAAATGCAGTCGTCCTAATTGCTCAGGCACGTGATATATTTTTCTTGTTTCTACGCCTCTGTTTGTGCATGCGTGGCAGGCTAATCTACCAGAAAAGTATTCTTCTAAGTGGAAAATTTGATATAAACAACAAGAATAATACCTGTCGATGACCAATGTTTCTCCGATAGTTTTTCTTCTTCTTATACTTGAAGACAACAACTTTCGGATCTAATCCCTGCAGCAGAACCGCGAGGCCAAGTAAATATAGATAATATTGAAGTTAAAGAAACCTGAAAATAATGCAGGTAGAAGGTTGCAAAAGTACCTGCTCTTCAACTACGGCATGAACAACAGCATTAGTTACGATTGGTTTGCCAATATAGGTGCTCATTTTTGTTCCAACAAGTAGCACCTTGTTCAAGGCAACCTGCACAAGAATCATCATACTGGACAAATTAATCAAGGAAATTGCAAGCTGTACTAGTATGTGGTGTGTGCTACGCAGATGTATCTGTCTTTTTGTTGACCTGGAACCTAATACTCTGGTAGTTCAAGTTCTTATCTGGCTTGCAGCCAGCCATATTATTATGATGGTTTCAGTATGCTTCATTCATGTTTTCACCCACATAAATGCAAATTTGAATGTTAGTACATGAAACTTGATCAGACATCAGCTCACCTTATTTGATTAAGATTCACAGATGAGCTTAGGAACTGTTATCATTAGACAGGTCATGAAAACCAAGTGATGCAAAAGTCTGCATGTTCATATTGATCAATACACAGCATTGTTGTTTTGAGAGGGGGATAGTTAGTGAAATCCCAGAGAGTAAAGTTAATAGCTGTTAGGACCATGTATACTGAAGAAGACAATTTATTCCGATGGGGAACCAATGAATACTTTGATTATATACATTGCCACCTCCATGGGACATATGAAGTCGCAATAACATGGATGACTGCATCAAAAAAACCCAATAATGGGATTCTCCAAAAGTTATCGACTCTAAAGAGAACCAACTCTTGTGTACTTTTTTAAATTGTAGAAAATAATGGTAAAATCCTATGGATCCCAACTCCAAAAACAGAAAGACATACTCCAAGTGTTGCTCTAGCACAAGGACCAATAAGCAACGCCCAAATGATATGTTATGGAATGCAGCAGCCTCTCATGTAATTATTGGAAGCCTATGTCTATGCATCTTTATTTTACTCTCAGCTGCTCCTTGAATTCTGGTTAACCTAGCCATGGCTCTTTGCCCTCAATGACTATACTTCCATTTGGCGACTTGCTGAGCAGTAAGATCAAAGATAAATTCACGTGAAAGCTAGAATCTAAACAAAATTTAGACGACAAGATGGGGTAGCTCAAGTGATAAGGAGCGCCCACCTAAAATCAACAGGTCTTGAGTTCGAGTCACCACTCCTTTAATCCTCTTTAAAAGAAAAAGAAAAACAGATTTTTTGGTACATTGATCATAAGCACAAGCTCATTTATGGAGTTAAAATAAAATAATACAAGATTGAAGAATTGTAGTGCAAAAGAAAAACAGTGTAGTTGGGGTAAGCAGAAAAAGATAGAAAGCAAAGGAAAAGGAAGCACTAAAAACTGACCTTATCATTAACATTTGCACCTTTGAGCCTTTGAACATAAAGAAATCTGCCAGGAATAACAATATACTGGCGTCCCCCTATCTAAACATATTCAAAACACACAACTTTACTCAGTATCACAAAATTCTGTACATTGCACTAGAAACTACAAATTAAATGAAGTGATAAAATTCAGTAACAAAATAGAAGACTAACCATAACAACAGCAAAAACCTCCTCCCGTTTAGGCTCCTCCTGGGAGACATCCAAAAAAGTAGCAGGTTCAGGCTGTGACTCAGTTGCATCCGTGTCGGCATCAAGAACCGGAGCCTCTAATTCAGATGATTTAAGAACGGGTACAAAAGAGGGTCTTATTGTGGTGAGCTTATGGGTTTTGGAGAAAGATACAATTTTGGGATTGGAGACAAAATGGGTATTCGAAATTAAATTTGGGTTCTTACTGTTGTGAGAGATTCTGCATTGGGTAGTGAATGAAGAGCAGAGAGATAGTGTTGTTGCGGAAGAACACGATGATGCCATTGTTTCTGCGACGAAGAGCTCTCTGCTTTGTGCTTGTTTTTTTTTCAGGGAGAGTGGAAGCTTATGGGCTATGTGGGCTTATCCTATCCATTTCTCTTCCAATTACCACTCTACCCTTTTAACTTTTCAATTTTTTAAATAATTTATTTTTAGATATTTACAAAATAAATCCCAATGTTTCACTTTTATAGTAATTTCATTCTAATGTCCAAAACGTTAAGGGTTAATTTCATAAAAAGTCACGACCTTTACACGAATTTTCATTTTAATCATGACTTTTAAAAGTTGCCATATAAAACCACGACCTTTCATTTTTTTTTAAATCTATCACCAAATCAATTTTTGGTATATTTTTGATGACGTGGCCATCATAATCCGGCAGATTTGAAAAAAATAAAAAGTAAAATTCACCGAAAAAATAGTCGGTGATAGATTTGAAAAAAATAATAAAAAGTCATGGTTTTATATTGCAAATTTTAAAAGTTGTGATTAAAATGAAAATTCGTGTAAAGGCCGTGACTTTTTATGGAATTAACCCTTAATTTTAACTACTTTTATTATATTTCATAAATCATCATTAATTATCACTTTGTCCAATACAAAAATCTATAACAAATTTATTTTTTCAAAATTTAATTATAATTCCAAGATAATAATTAGCTTTTTCGTAATATAAATTAATTATATTTAAAATATTTAAATAATTAAATTAGGGTTAGTTACATATAAACTCTTGACCTTTACATCAAGTTTCGAAAATAACATGACCTTTAAAACGTATCAATTACAGACACCACCTTTCATTTATTTTTCAAAAATAACATCAG
Source organism: Mercurialis annua (assembly GCF_937616625.2). Classification (NCBI taxonomy): domain Eukaryota; kingdom Viridiplantae; phylum Streptophyta; class Magnoliopsida; order Malpighiales; family Euphorbiaceae; genus Mercurialis; species Mercurialis annua. Next base: position 68,829,948 of record NC_065570.1, read on the forward strand.
CGGTTTTTTGTGGCATTTTTGCTGACATGGCATGACACGTGGCAGGCCCATCGGTTCTCCAAGTCAGCAAAATTTCACCGAAAAATGTGCCCATGATGAAATTGAAAAGAAATGAAAGACGATGTCTGTGATTGATACGTTTTAAAGGTCATGTTATTTTTAAATTTTGATACAAACGTCATGATTTTATATGTAATTATCCATTAAATTAAGGTTATTATTAAAAGTTAATTATAAATAACTACTTTAACTTTTATTTTTCAATTCTTGTGCAAATTCGATTTTTCTATCTTTAAAGGAAGGAAGGAATAATTTTTTTATGTAAGTTAAAATTTTGATGGACAGTTCAGACTTTCGTTGTAATGTAAATTTTTTATGTAAATTAGAAAAAATCCAGCCTCAGCCCGCATGTAAGAGCCGAGCTTAAATAGCAAATATGAGGTTAGGTTTGGACCGGGCTCGGGCCGAACTTGAACTTGCAATAAATATAAGGGTTTTTCACACAAATCCCCTAAAACATGTCCTATCTATTATTTATACCTCAGCATTCTAGTTTTGGCAGTAATCACTCAAAATAATAAAACAGTTTCTACAAATCCCTCATAACTCAAATAAGCTAATTTTATATTAAAATATGACAGTTTTGACCTTTGATTAGATCTATTAATATCTATTGCAAAATTTTCTTGGGTCTCCATCAACAGCTCCGTTGAAGCCCAATGACGTCCGGCGAGATCAGGCGACGGTCCAAAGCTAAAAAATGGAGAATACGACCAAACCACAATTTTCTTCATCTTCTTCCCTCCAAAGAAAATAAATGGAGGAAAACACAATCTGGCCATTAATTGCAGTAATCACATGCTCATTCACTGCAATTCGCGCATATAAGAGAAAATCACTTAACTAACCGGCGCCGTCGCCGGCTTTCTTGTTATGTCCATTCATTTCGGCGTTAGTTACAGGTCTTTATTCTATTTTTATTTCATTTTCTCCTCTTCTTATATAAATTAATAATCATTATCCTTATAATTAATTTAATTACAGGTTTGAAGGTATGATCCTTGCAGTTTTTTCTCACATCATCCAAACTTACGAAGGTCGGAGAAGAAAGGAAGAGATGAATTGATGTTGATTTCAAAAGAAGGCTGCTAGAAAAATTAGTAATTAACTTTTATTTTTTTCTCTTAATTGCTAATGGAAATGCTATAAAACTGATATACGGTCTTGATTTGTGTAAGGATACAAGTGTTGTCCAACGGTGGAATGGTGGGTAAGAGTATTGTTTGGATTCGAAAGAATCAACAGTGGTTACAGCTCTAAGTGGTGCTATTATTGGTCATTATTCTTGCGCTAATGGAGATACTTGGTCTTCACACTTGGGTGCTTAGTGATGCTATTCCCACACATTACAAACTATTGGTTATTGAAAGACTCATAATATTTTAATTCACTAAAGAATGGTAGTGAGAATCATATTTGTTAAGCCAATTGTTTATTGATTTGAATGTTTGCAAGAATTAATACTTTTGCTTAGATATATTTGTGCTTATTGTTAGATTGTTCTTTAAAATTAACTTTTTTTATATATGTTTTGTAATGTGAAGAATTGCAGCAGTATGCCTAATAAAAATAGTCCAGTATATGGTATTATTTCAGGTTCACATACGGTTCAGATCAGGTTGCTTTTCAGTTTTATAGATTCTCAATTACATTTCACTTAAAAGCAGTTATTTAATTCTTATAATAAACTATGTCTCCAAATTATTTCAATATAAAAATGTCAGATAAGATTTTTAAAAGTAATAAAATAAAATTTATTAAAAATTAAATTAAAGTAGTTCAGTTGATATAGGTTTACATCATGTTGATTTTTGGTTTTATAGACTATCAAATATATTTCACTTAAAAGAGATTCAATTTGTATATTACACTAAATCTCAAAAAAATTCTCAATATAAAATATCATTTAAAATTGTAAAAAGCAGCAAGACAAATTTTATTAAAATTTGAATTAAGATAGTTCAGTTAATATAGGTTCACATCACGTTCACATAAGGTTCACATCAGGTTGATTTTTGGTTTTATAAACTATCAAATATATTTCACTTAAAAGAGATTCAATTTGTATACACTAAATCTCAAAAATTCTTTCAATATCAGTTAAGATTGTAAAGAGCAGCAAGACAAGTTTTATTAAAAATTGAATTAAGGTAGTTCAGTTAATATAGTTTCACATCAGGTTCACATAAGGTTCACATCAGGTTGATTTTCGTTTTTATAGATTGTCAAATACGTTTCATTTAAAAGAGATATTCAATTTGTATATTACACTAAATCTCAAAATTCTCTCTATATAAAATGTCATTTAAAATTTTAAAAAGCAGCAAAATACATTTTATTAAAAATTGACTAAACTAGTTCATTTGATAAGTTCACATCGGGTTGTTTTTCAGTTATATTTCACTTAAAAACAGTTATTCAATTCTTAAAATAGATTATATCTCAAAATTCTCTATGTAAAAGATCAGATAAGATCGTAATACCAATACAAATTTTATAAAAAATGAATTAACATAGTTCAGTTAATATAAGTTCATATCAGGTTCACATCAGGTTGATTTTTAGTTTTATAGACTACCGATATTCAATTTGTACATTACACTAAATCTCAAAATTTTATCTATATAAAATGTCAGTTAAGATTGTAAAGAGCAGTAAGATAAATTTTATAAAAAGATGAATTAAAATGGTTCAGTTGATATAGGTTCACATCAGATTAACATCAGGTTGATTTAAATTATAGACTCACTTTTTATGTTCACTCTTTTTCGAAAAAAATTAAAAGCATTTCTCTTTTTTAATTGTAATTTTCTTACTCTCCAAGTGTCATCTTCTACAAGATGAGATTTAACATTAAAGATCTGAGGTGTTGAATATGATAGAAATTTAAAAATGACAAGCTAAGTGTTGTTATTATATTTTAATCTGTATTTTGTTTTTCTAGTTTCTACCCCATATAATTTGGAAGGAACTCAAAAAAGCACAAGAATATCAATTACCATATGAAAAAAAACTGAAAATTGAAAAAAATATAGTGTTCAACAACTGCATGTCGTTATTAGTTCCATTTGCAGTTTTTGCTGCATCATCACAAGGTTCATTATTTTCCACCAAAAACACCATTCTTTTCACCATGACCAATCTGTTGAACAATGTTTTCAAGGTTCGTTTTTATTTCTCTTCTACTTCTAAGAATCTGAAGTACTATTTCTTAAAGATATCAATATTAACCACCTGAACGTCAATTTTTTGCATTCGCTGATAAACTCTTATACAAAATCCTTTTTCAAAATTTCACCGCCGCAGCCTCCGCTGCCATGATCGGAGTTTCATCGGAAGTAGATCTTGTTGCGATGTCAAAAAATAAGAACAAAGCCAAAGAAATAAAAGAATCATTCGAGCTCTTCTCATAACCAATCTCTGCGTTGCTCCACTACTTGTAATCCAAGAATTTTAGCAAAGCCACCACCGTCAAATCCGACCACCGCCTCAGCCGACCATAGCCATGTCCGACGACCGATGGTTTAACCAGCAATCAACCACATCCATATTCTAACATTAATTAAGATGTTGAGCTGTTGAGATGTTGTGGAGTAAAAATGAGAAAATAATGGAAGAACAGATTTAAAAAATCGAAGAAGAAAGATGAAGTGCAGGAAATGATTCATAGTAACAGACACACACTATAAAATATACAATGGGGATAAAATAGTAAATGTAAATATAAAAAGGCAGGCATGAAAATCATTTCATAAAATTGAGGGATTTTTGCAAGAAAAAAAAAGTTGGGTCACTAACATAAACTTTTGAGATTTTGAGTGATTTGGTGTAATTATCTCTAAATATAAAGTCTGACTGGCCTTATTTGAATCTGGTACATAATTAAACAGGTCTAATTGCATACAAACGCATTATTTAAATATTAAAATATATTATACAAATAAATATCAATTGATATAGAAAGATTATTAAATAAAATTATTAATATTTTGATACCACATATTTTATTTGATTTAATTTTTTAAAATATATTTTCTTTAGAAGAAATATCTATAGAATGAATAATTTTAATTAAAAATAATAATAAACAAATATTCTTCATAGAAAAATTAAAAAATATAAGAGTATGTTATATTACAAATGTTTATGCTTAGTTATTAGGTTAAGAGTTTAGCCAAATAAAGTAATGATTTTATTATATGTTATAGTTAGCGTTTGATTAATTTGACATCTAAATAAAATAACAGAAAAAATTATTATATTAAATTAACATTTGTTTAGGTGTCGTCCATCTAATAATACTTGAGGGAAATATAGGGAATTTAAATTTGAGGGGAGCCACTCCCGAATAAAGTGAAAACAATAAAAAATGAAAAAGGTAAATATTTTTAAATTATCATTTAAGTATAAAAACATCAAAAATAATCATGATATTAAAACAAAGTATGCATGGGCAATAATTCATTTTTAGAGAGACAAAGAAAAATAAAAGACGGCTATAGAAACAGTATTATTACCGCAGATCTAGTGCAACAAAACTCACAAAATCAAATATCATAATCAGCATGCATTAATCAATGATTTACAATTATGAAACAGAAGATCTTACATAAAAGAAAAGTAATTAATAATTAACTATGAATACAAGTAGAAAGGTGAATTAAAAGCTTCACCTCCTTAACTCTAGTAATATTAAAGTTCATAGAATTAGAGAGATTCAATTTGCATGTAAAAAATCTCCTTCTTATAGTAGTTTTTTTTTAACAACCCTAAATACATATGATCATGATCATATATACGTGCAATTTTCTTGAAACATAAACTTGTGTTAAAATTAAAATGAGAATCAGCAACTGGCCACTATAAGGGTTTTCTTGATATGGTTATTATGAATCAGGAAAGCAACCGAAAAATTGACTAACATGATTTTGAGGTTCAACCTCATAATCTTGAGGTAAAGACTGCAAATTTGGAATGGAAAATGATGAACTTATATCGTTTACTTGTGAAGCAAGCAAACTATCCAAATTTTTCCAGTCGATGAATTGGGCAGTGTTATTACACCTTTCATCATCAAAATCTTCATTACCAGCGCCATTGTTGTTGTTGTAGTTTGTTGTGGAAAGAGTGGTAGGGCTGTCTAGTTGAGGAAGATCCATGAGGTGGTCTGATGAGCTAATCAAAGGATGATGAAAATTTGTTGATGAGATTTGATTTTGGTGATGAAGATTCTGTACATGATTGCTGTTATGATAAGCATATTGATGATGCCAAGCTTCATAACCTGGCCTTTGATTAGGGGTTGGTTTCTTGAATGCTCGGCAAACCGCCCATCCTTCTTCCTGCAATTCCCAGTCCAAATAAAATTTCACTTAGTTTTACATAATTCTGAATGGTTGAATGATACTTAAACTCTAGGGTAGATATCTAAATCATAATTTGTCTTTCTAATACTATATATATTCCAAAAGAATTTGGCAAAATAACTTTATCTATCCATGACTATAAGTCTATAACTAAATTACTAGAAATACTCTTAAAATAATTTCGATAGTCCGGTCCGTAAATTTTCGAGTCCTTATAAATTACATCCAAACAATAAATAAGAAATATGAAAGATCTAATTGATAAAAGATAAATTTTTAGTCCTTTAATAAATTTTAAGATAAATTAGTCCTTAATTGAATAAAAGATCATAATTTTTAAAAAATATATATATCTAATACTATGAAAATTGTATGTTATTATTATAAGGCAAAATCTATCCTGAGATTCTTGTATTTTTTATTTATTTTGTCCTGAGAGTTTTTTTTTCTTTACATGATCCTTATACTTTTAAAAAAAGTTTTGTTAGATCATTTTGTTAACAGAAGTGTAAAAATATCAAGGGACTAAGTAAAACTGTTTTTAAAAGTATAAGTACTAAGTAAATAAATAAAAAGACTTCATAAAATTATTTTTAAAAGTACAGGGACCAAATAAAGAAAAAAGATGTTTAGGAATGAAGTAAAAAAAATGAAAAGTACAGGGACCTATCTGGATAGGTTAAGTCTTATTACTATAATTTTGTTATTATAGAAAACTTTATAAAATCTTCCTTCAAATATGGACTAACTTAGGGTAAAAATAAAATTAGATATTTAAATGTAGTTTATTTTTGTTAATTAGACTCTTCATCTTTTTTATTTGTTTCTTAGATATAAATGCAAGGACTCCTAAAATTGACGTACTAGACTATCATTTTTTTACGGATATTTTTCTCAATTTTATAATAGTTATTGATAAATAAAATCACCTTTCTTTTAGGGGAAAGTATTTAAATATTTTCAACTCAAGTTTAACTAACGTGTTAAAATATACTTAAGCTTATTTTTAGAATATGATGTCACATAAGATGCCATATTTTTCTAGCATAATAGTTGATGTAGCATTATATTCTGAAAATACGTTTAAGCGTTTATCACGTTAACTTAATTTAACTTGATCGTAAAAATATTAAGATATTTTTGTATATTCGTGTAACAAATTTACATACATGAAATATACTTATTAAAGTTCAGGAACTAATCTAAAATATGCTAAATTTATTTACTCACTTAAACATTGTATCCGTAATTTAATCCATATAACTTGCTTGAGAATTAGCTAGATGAATGCAAATAAGTTTATGAGATATGGAATAATAGAACTTGCCTGAGGAGGTCCATGTTCAGATGTTTGGAGTCGATACTCATGCATAATCCAATCACTTTTCATTCCATTAGGTGCTCGGCCTTTGTAAAACACAAGTGTCTTTCTCATCCCTATAATTTTGTTCTTTGAGAGCACAGCCTTATCCCTTCCCGTCGCCTTCCAAAATCCGGCAGCCGTCGCTCTGTTAGTCCGTGTTCCGGTCGGATATTTCCTGTCCTTGTGGCTGAAGAAGTACCATTCATTTTGTTCATAATACCCTAAATTGCATCTTGCTGTGGAATTCATGAATAATATTTAGGTATTAGAACAATATCCACATTTATCATACAAATCAAACACATTAGTAAATTATTGACTTATTTTGGTCCATGTCCGACATTACTTTTCTTCTTTTTCTTTAGGTCAATTCCCACTATATATACATACATATTCTTCAACCTAGCTATTAATTCATCAGTCAATGAAGGAGTTTGTGCATGTGTCTATTAGTGGAAGAAGTAGTGTTGTTTTTGTATTATTCTTTCTCAAAATTCAAATGGTAATCAAGTGTATATAATAATATTCATAAAAGAAGTGCATATAATAATTATATATAGTAGCCTCTGCAACTAATTAGTTATAGGCTAATTCGCTTTTATCAATACTAACTAAAAAAATAATTTTGTCAATTATAATATGAATTAAATAGAACATGAATAGGGCATATGAAAATCATAGAACGTGTGTCTCTCTTAGTCAAATTCATCTAATTGAATTTGAATCAAGAAAAGACAATATTCAATGGCTGCCATATAAGAAAAATTAATTTCTTTTTCATCAAAAATAATATTGATTCGATTGAACCAAATTAGCTACAATTAAAATGAAATCATATTAATAAAAAAAATGAAATCATTATTTTTAAAATTAAAAAACTTAGATAAAATTGATGTAAACTGAAAATGTTTAAATTTTCCGGATCATTACGCCTTAATGATACGAATGAGTGCATTCACCATTTTATGTTCCTCATTACCTTGAATATCCCATGGCTCCATTTTGTAGAGATCAATGTCCACAATAACATCTAAATCAAATTTCAAGGAGTTAATCTTTCTCTTGAGGTAGTACCCTACAAGTTCTTCCTCCGTCGGGTGAAATCTAAAGCCCGGAGGAACACATGATTCCAACTCCATTGATAAGCTTCAATTTCTGATTCTGAGTGACAAGGAAGATAATGAATAAGTGTGAAAGAGTGAGAAGACTACAAAGAGTTCCCATTTAGGATTTTAATGTAAACAAGCAAGGAATTAGTTTAATTTAAGAAGAAACAGAAACTTAAAGGCACTTTTAACGTAGGCCTAAAATCAAAGGAAGCAATGAAAGACATGTTATATATGACTCTTCAATGCAATGAAATGGCAAAATATTTTAAATTTAAAACAAAATGTGTGATTGAAGTTTTTTCAACATAAAGTTTGCCCTAGCTAGGCTGTTATTGTTATGATTATCACTTCCCAAAATATCCCAATATCTTCATCAACTATACAGATCATAACTTAAGAAATATAGGTATATGATGATGATGATGATGATGATGCTATATTTTTGGTGGGTCCTTGAAGTGGTCCTGAATGTGTTATTCAGCTATAATTATCACACATACACACAAATTTATCAGTTATTTCTCTTAAAATATGAAAATGGCAGACAATTTGTGGTAACCCACCAAATAAAAACATAGATTTTGAAGAAATTGTCTCATTTATGCCCTTATTAGTTGCATGAAGGTCTAGCAAAGTATATCGAACACAAAAGTTGGCCGAAAAGCTTGACTTTGCTGGCACAAGCATGTTGTATGTTTCTTTGAGTGCAGTGCACTCTCTGTTCTTAAAATTTGGTGGTCGATATACGTTTTCACTCACCCACTATATGTCACCACCACCACCACCACTCCTTTTACCTCTACAAATTATTTCCAATGGCAAATGCACACCCTACGGGTGCTAAACTATCTTGCACGGGAATTTATCGAGTCTTACATTTCATTTTCTTCTAAAAAATGCTTCTAAAACTCTGTTATTTTATATCTATAACCTATTTTTATAAAACTGCCATTTTATTTTTGCTGGACTAAAAAAAGCGCAATGTATAAGAGAATATATTCATGAGACCATAATGGAAATCACAGCTGTGAGTCAGACACCATATTAAATTCAAACCCCTCGTTTCAAGATTTTCATTTCTGTGCAAACTAATATACGATATCTCTCATACCCGCATTTTCTTTAACCGATCAATAGAGAAAAAGTACAAACATATTTCGGAGAAATCTGATGCTCCCGCATTGTTTTAAAGAATTAATGTTTTTCAAGTAATAGGGTATTATCTAAATGTGTACTAGAGTCGTTTCTAAGGCTATATCAGGTTGAAGTTCATTGCACTTTAAGCCATTAAAAAGATCAATGTTTTTCAATGATTTATCTATATACTAACTACATCATCCTATGAATAAACTTCAAGTAAAATAACAATACGACACAATACATTTAAATAAAAAAATATAAAATGCATGCAATATATGGCATAATTATCATAATACTCACAGCAAATAACAAAGCTGTAAATTGTCTTCTTGCACTGATTCAAGATCAGACAAAGAATAAAGAGAGTAAAAGATGAAGAAGATGAGGAATTGTAGAGAAGAATAGAAAGGTTTTAAAATGGAAAAAAGATATGTAATGCTTTGATATAAATTAATAATACTATATAGTATGTCTCTGCAGCTATATATATGTGTATATTATATAGTTTTATAAAAAAAAACATGTAAGTTATTGATTGCGCGTGGGGTGGCAGATGGAATGAAAGGTTTGTTTGTTTGGACGGCGTGACACCAAATTTTCACGCCACCCCACACCGCTATTTTATGCCCTAAGTTTTATATTTCTCACTTTAACTACTACTCATCACTGTTCATCTATTTTTTTAAGGAAATATTGCGGCTATAACTTAGTTTTATCTACTAATATCTCATTTATTTTATCTAAACTGAATGCATTATATCCGAACAATTTTAAGTTGAGATTAGTTTTTAGTGTATACTCTGAATTCAGTTTCAGTAAAGAAAAATATATTAATACCTTAAAAAATATTAGCAAACTAAAACAATCCTAACCTCTTTCTCTCCTCCGGTCCTCCCCTCTTTTTGTTTCTTCATCAAAGATTATATTTTGGTCGCAGCCAATTATCTTATTGATCCGACAGTGATAGTTGTTTTTGTTTATTTTAACATTAAGTTTAGTGTTAATGTCATCATATAACGCAATTTTTAATGTTTTTTTTTCGATTTAAGCACAAATTATAAAACGTCTCAACTAATAGCACAACCTTTCATTATGTGGTATATATAGCATAAATGTCTAAAACGACGTCGTTTTGATCATCCGTACAACCAAAAACAATATCATTTTAAAAAAACAAAAACAAAGCATGAAATGTATACTCGGCTATAAAATGAAAAGTCTGGAAAGTTTGTGCTAGTGGATAAGACACTTTTTAGTTTGTGCTTAAATCGAAAAACGCGAAAGGTTGTGCTATATAATGATTCGGGTGATTATATATATTAGGTAGTTTTTCTTTCTGCCATATAAATTTCCAAAAAATTATCATAAATTCTTCAAAATTCCTTCGAAAATTTATAATAAAACTTCCATCAGAAATTTAAGGTTCACAAATTGATAGCTTTTTCTGGTAGTATTTATAAAAAATGTTCTTTAACTTATCAAGACAATCATCTATATTATATTCCTGCCAAAATGTCTGATCTCTTCCCATAATCCAGCTCTCATTGTCCGTTTGGTGCGCCGCCCTTTGCAATTTGGCACCAGTCTGTGTTTGCCATCTGTCTTCCATGTCAGAAAAGCTTACCTGTCCTTATCAAATAGCTAATCATTTTGTGTCTTCCTTAGTTCTCTGTGAAGACACTGTGTCTGTTTCTCGTCACCTGTCTTGCTTTCACTTGTTTATTTATAGATGTTTTATCCCTTTTTCTTGGCAATAAATAATATTCTCAGATCTAACACTATACATTCCTCAATTTGTTTACTTACCTTATAAAATAAAATAAAAAGATAAATTTCATATATGGCCCCCTGCACTATTACTCAATTTCTGAATCAGACGACGCTGAACTACTTTTTTGTGAAAACTACAGCCCTATAATTTGTTATATTAAAAACAATTATCATTTGAAGATGGAAATTTTTGACACTTGTGGAAAAATTTAATTCCACGAACTTAAAACATATTCATATGAGCTATAACTCATTAGTTTGTTATATTAAAAGTTGGTCTCTCTATAAATATTTGTATTTTATAAGCCTTTAATATGAGTGGGCTTCATTTTTCTTTATGATACTTTGTAATCTAAAAAACAAATCATATACTTTAATTTTATCAAAATTAAGTAATTGTACTTTTATTTTTATTAAAATTAAGTCTCTTCAATGAGTTTAATTTTTTTTTTATTAAAATAAACACATATATTACATATTTAATACTCATATCCGTTATTTATTATAAACTAAAAATATGGAAATATACAAAAAAAATATCAATAATTAATTTTAATATTGTAAAGTTTTAAGTTTAATAGAAATTAAGAAAATAAATAATTTAGAAATTCAAAATATTAAAATTTTCTTTATTTACTTAACTAATTAATGTTATCATAAAAGTGTGGGGGTTGTGTTGTTGATAAAAAAAATAGTTCAGGGCCTGATTTAAAGATTGAGTTATAATACATGGACCATATATTGCTTAAATAAATATAGGGTTAATGTCAAAAAAAATCACGAACTTTACACGTTTTCTCATTTTAATCACGCGGTTTAAAATTTATCATTTTCATGCATGAATTACCACTTTTTCTCAAATTCATGCACAGTGCTGAGCTGACACTCATTCATTGGTGTAAAGTGACTTGCACCTAGGGGTGTAAATGAACCGAGCCAAGCCGAGTTTTGGAGTGTTCATGTTCGGCTCGTTTAGCGAACAAGGTGTTCATGTTCGGTTCATATTCAGTCGAGCTTTGAACGGAGTGTTCATGTTCGGTTCGTTTAGATTTTATAGTGTTCATGTTCGGTTCATGTTCAGCTCGTGTTCGTTCGTTTAGCCGCTAAACGAACAAGTTCGCGAACGAGCTCACGAACAAGCTCGATAAGTACTAAACGAGCTCGTTCACGAACAAGCTCGCGAGCGAGCTCGATAAGTACAAAACGAGCTCGTTAGCGAGCCCGCTCGTTTAGCGAATAAACAAACGAACACGAGCTGTTAAAGGAACAAACACAAATATGAGCTGAATAAATTAAAAACAATCTAATCGAGCTCGTTGACGAATATGAGCTAAATAAATTAGAAACATAATTATATAAATTAATTTAAATATTAATTAGTTCGCGAACACTTAATCGAGTTTCTAAACGAGCTTGTTCGTGAACTATATACGAGCTCGTTCATGAACTTGTTCACGAACTCTCAATCGAGCTCGTTCACGATCTTGTTCACGAACTCTTATTCGAGCTGTTCGTGAACGCAAACGAGCCGAACACCACTATGTTCATGTTCGGCTCGTTTATATTAACGAACATAAAATCAAGCTCGAGCTCGGTTCGTTTAAAATACGAACGAACATGAACTGAGCTCTTATCGAGCCGAACACCGAGCTACTCGCGAACGGCTCGGTTCGTTTACACCCCTACTTGCACCTCAGCGAATTACATCAATGGAGCGTGACACCTCAGCACCATGTATGAATTTGAGAAAAAGTAATAGTTCGTGTATGAAAATAAAAAAAAATAAACTGTATGATTAAAATGAAAAAATATGTAAATTTGGTGAATTTTATGACATTAACCCATAAATATATTATGTATGGCTATGAAAACACAAGCGTACAAATGGATGGTTCCATAGGACAAAAGGGGGTATTTAACTATGCGGTCACTCAGTTTACCTAAGTTTATAAAAAGAAGAGTTATATTTCAAATCATTTAAAAAATCACAGTTTTATTATAACGGAAAAATTTCATTACGAAAAGATACCGAATTTATGGCGAATTATATAAAGTGTACTAAGTTATACATTTTATTAGAAAAAGGTATTGAGTTATACCTCTTTTTATCATTTAAGCATATACCATGTAAGTAAAAACACTGTATTTTTGCGTTTTTTTTACCACGATAACCTCCCACTGTAAAAAAACTATGACTAAATAATTTTTTTAACGATTTAAAATATAATACTCTTTTTATAATTTCGGATAAACTGAGAGACACATAAAACTTAATATTCGGATAAAAGAGTTTTTTTGGCAGGGAGTTTTTAGCTATGTATTTCTTGTATTTTCAGGAACAATTACTTAGCATCTTGGGTAGGAGAATAAACGAGTTTGGCTACTTGTGAATTATTCGAGATCAACTCAAAAACAATTTGAGATCGGCTTGAAAAATTTGAACCGAGCTCGAGGATGAGCTACTCGAACTTCACCTCGAGCCGAACTCGAGTATCAATTAGTAAGACTCATAAAGCTCGCAAGCCTAAACGAGCCTAAATGAATTTGTGATAGAAAAATAATAATAACTTTTTATTAGGATTAATTTCATAAATAGTCACGACCTTTACATGAATTTTCATTTTAATCACGACTTTTAAAAGTTGCCATATAAAACCACAACCTTTCATTTTTTTTCTCAAATCTATCACCAAATCAATTTTTGGTGTATTTTTGATGATGTGGCCACCATAATCCGGCAAATTTGAAAAAAAAAAGGTAAAATTCACCGGAAAAATAGTCGGTGATAGATTTGAAAAAAAAAGGTCATGGGTTTATATGGCAATTTTTAAAAGTCGTGATTAAAATGAAAATTCGTGTAAAGGTCGTAACTTTTGATGGAATTAACCCTTTTTAATATTATATTATATTTTTATAACTCTAAATTTAGGTTTGTGTCATTTAAATTGGTTAAATTGTATACTATATAATGAAAAAAAAATAGAATACATCAAATATGATTATCTATTAATAACAATTTTTATTTTTATTGAAATTAAGTCGAGCTTGAGTAGTTCGATTGTTCGAGCTCGAGCTAAAAAATTTAAGCTCGTTCGAGGTTGAGCCTGTAAAAGACACTGGAGCTCGAGCTTAAACTAACTCGGACTCGGCTCGGCCCATTACACGCCTAATCTTAGGGTTTGAATAAAAATAATATACATTCTATCCTAAAGATGGAGGATGTTGGAACGACCAGAATAATATCATTTTTGGTGACAGTAGACTGCCACAACCGTTTCTCTTCCGGCACGTCCATTCCTTGATCAACGGTGCTTCGTCCTCTCCTCAGGCTTGCAGAAATGATGCTTCAGATGCAGTCTTGGCGTAACAACCTCCTCCTCTACATTCAATCAAAATTAATTTCGATGTAAGTTTCTGTGGAGAAGAAGTTTTCAGTTGCTAGTGCAGTTTGCAGTGTGGTGATCAAAAGCGGAGTCGCTATCTTGCATGGAGTGGTTGAATAGGTGAAGCTCAGGTGTCCTGCTTGGATTGAAGATGGCGGCAAAAATTCCTTACTCTGAGATAGTGGAATTTGATGTAGCTGGGGTCATGATTCGGTTGCGGAAGCAGAATTCGACTTCATGAAGAAAAAAAAGCACAAAGTGGCGTAGTGGATTATTCGTAATTTTGTCAAAGTTGGAAGTGTACGGTTAAAGCAGTTCATGGACATAAATTTATTAGAACGAGCCAACAATTGATACTCATCATATTTGCTCGTGACCTAAGTCGATTTTGGGCCGTATTTCATCGTTTGGGTTTTCAAAACGGTATTTTTGCGATTACGGCAGCTTTTAAACTTTTGTTATTTTATTTTATCATGTCCGGTTTAGTGTTTTTGTTTTGTCTTATTAATTAAACAATTTTATGAGTTGTTGGATGACAGTTTATGTGGGTTTGTGACAAATTTAATTATTATAATCAAGTTGCTCATGTTTTTACTAAATAAAGTACTATTACTTTTCTGATGTTAAAATTTCTTTCTTTGTTAATAAACTTCTTAATTTTACTCCTTGATTAATAAAGCACAATCTTTGCTCTGGAGAAAAAGTTAATACCCTTTATTACAATCGTTAATAAGGTTGGAATTTAAGTGATTAACTGAATTGTCAATAAATTCAAATATCTCTTTTGGAACAACTTTTGTCTACTAAGCAACATTCTATTAGATGGGTCCCATTATCTAAAACCATACATACAATGAAGAACTCAAATCTAAAAAAAATCATCACAATCTGATGCGATCTACCGACTTTCACTGCTCTATATTGTTTATAAATGTAGACCAATTATCAAACATGGTACTACAATTCCACAAATTTACCATTTCTTATTGGCTACATGTCTCTTTCCAACTTTGATTACCAATACATATAATTTGTTAATATTTCTTCATCATAAGATTTTTAATAGCTCAGT